>NC_133852.1:1848057-2000815 GCF_047830755.1 Zonotrichia albicollis
GTGGCCAGAGTGATGGACACCACCCTCCACACCCACCTGTGGGCACGAAGATGTTGGCCACGATGACCAGCCCGGCCAAGAACAAGGTCACCATGAGCGAGAGCCGCCGGCCAACGTAGCTCAGGGACACGGTCACCACCACCTTGGCCGGGAAGTCAACGGCGCCGAAAATCACCTGGATGAGGTAAATGCTGACCCCGAAGTTCTGCAGGTCCATGGCCAGGCCGTAATAGGAGAAACTGATGGAGAACCTGGAGCAAGGTGGGAGAGAGGGGACCTTGAGGTGACATCACCTTGGTGGGACAGGATGGGACGGGGATGGCAGGTGGGGGAGGAGAGGGTGAGGTCACTGGTTGGGTGTCCAGGTGTCCATCCTTCCCTTCATGCATCTGAGTCTGACCAGTCTTGTGTCCACCCATCCATCTGTCCATCCATCATCCATCCATCATCCATCCATCCATCATCCATCATCCATCCATCCATCCTCCATCCATCCATCCATCCATCCATCCATCCATCCATCCGTCCGTCCGTCCATCCGTCTGTCCGTCCATCCGTCCGTCCGTCTGTCCGTCCCTCCTCGCCCCCAGCCCCACCAGACGATGGACAGGCAGAAGAAGATGTGGCGGATCACAGGGGTCCGGACCAGGTCGGAGACGGTGTAGGAGGATTTCAGAGCTGCCAACTCCTCCTTCATGTTGGACTTCAACATCTGGGACAGAGGAAAGGGGAGATGTTGGCGAGGGGGCTGGGGGTGGTCTCCAGCCCCCCATCCCCACCACGGGGCCACCAGACCTCCACCGTGATCTTCTCGCCCTCCTCCTTGCGGTTGTTGAAGGTGGCCACGCGCTGCAGGACCTTCACCGCCTGCTCGGCCTTGCCCGAGAGCACCAACCACCGTGCCGACTCCGCCAGCCACCTGCGGCCGGCCAGGGGAAACTGAGGCACGGCCAGCACGCCCCCCACCACATCCCCAGGGCCTCCCCGAGGGGCCCAAGGTCCTACCAGGAGTAGAGGAGGAAGACGAAGAAGGGCAGGGACACGGAGAGCTGGAGCCAGCGCCAGTGGGGGACGGCGTAGGCCACCCCGGCCAGGATGATCTGGCCCAGCGTGTAGGCGAAGCCGGTGATGGCCACGGTGATGGCGCGGTACGGCGTGGGGATCCACTCCACCACTGCCGGGGACACGGGGACACGGCTCACTCGGGGTGTCCCCACGGAGATGGGACCGTCCTGGTCAGTGCGGCCACCCCAGCATGGTCAGATGTGTCCACACCGTGTGACCCCAGCATGGCCACAGGGATGTCCTTGCTCATGGACACTGGGATGTCCTCGCCATGGCCATTGGGTTGTCCCCGCCATGGCCATTGGGTTGTCCCCATCCGTGGCCATTGGGACATCCTTATCCATGGTTTTCCCCACCCATGACCATTGGGTTGTCTCTACCCATGGCCACAGGGATGTCCCCACCCATGGCCATTGGGACATCCTTATCCATGGTTGTCCCCACCTCTAACCATTGGCTTGTCCACTTCCATGGTTATTGTGTTGTCCCCACCCATGACCATTGCACTGCCCCCCATGGTCATTGCATTGTCCCCATCCATGGCCACAGGGATGTCCCCACCCATGGCCATGGCCATGTCCCCATCCATGACCATTGGGCTGTCCCCACCAAGGTCATTGGGTTGTCCCCCTCCACGTCCACGTCCATGTCCCCACCCAGCCCAGGGCCGTCCCCATCCATGGCCACAGGGTTGTCCCCACCAAGGTCATTGGGTTGTCCCTCTCCATGTCCATGTCCCCACCCTGCCCAGGGCCGTCCCCGTGTCCCCTCACCCAGGCAGGCGATGCTGAGGCCGAAGCCGGACAGCGCCATCCCGCCGGCGAAGCGGAACGCGCAGTAGGAGGCGTAGTTGGGGGCGAAGGCCGTGCACGTGCCCATCACCCCCAGCTGCAGGTAGGACCACATCAGCATGGCCTTGCGGCCAAACCTGCAACGGGAGCCACTGGGAGCACTGGGAGCACTGGGAGCACCGGGATGGGCTGTGCAGAGCCCCCAGGGAAACTGAGGCATGGAGGGGGGGGGGCTGTGCTGCCTTTACCTGTCTGAGAGGCCCCCCAGGACCAGGGCGCCCACCAGGACCCCCCGCCATGTAGATGGACTGGGCCATCTGCCGCAGCTGCCGGTAGGCACAGACCAGGTCCCACTGCGGGGACAGGGGGGACATCTGTCAGTCAGTCTGTCTGTCTGCATTTCCATCCATGGATCCACTGATCCATTGATCCACTGATCCACTGATCCATTGCTCCATCCATCCATCCATCCATCATCCATCCATCCATCCATCCATCCATCCATCCATCCATCCATCCATCCATTCATCCATCCATCCATCCATCATCCATCCATCCATCATCCATCCATCATCCATCCATCCATCCATCCATCCATCCATCCATCCATCCATCATCCACCCATCCATCCATCCATCCATCCCTCCATCCCCCATCCATCCATCCATCCATCCATCCATCCATCCATCATCCATCCATCCATCCATCCATTCATCCATCCATCCATCCATCCACCCATCATCCATCCATCCATCCATCCATCCATCCATCCATCCATCATCCATCCATCCATCATCCATCCATCCATCCATCCATCATCCATCCATCATCCATCATCCATCCATCCATCATCCATCCATCCATCCATCCATCCATCATCCATCCATCCATCCATCATCCATCCATCCATCCATCCATCCATCCATCCATCCGTCCATCCATCCATCCATCCATCCATCCATCATCCATCCATCCATGCATCCATTCATCCATCATCCATCCATCATTCATCCATCCATCCATCATCCATCCATGCATCCATTCATCCATCATCCATCCATCCATCCATCATCCATCCATCCATCCATCCATCCATCCCTTGTCCCACCTCACCCCAAATCCCACCCCGTCTCTGCAGAGCTGTTGTCCCCCCCAGGACACCGTGGTCACCTCCCCACCCTCCCCGTCCCCGTTGTCCCCGTGTCCCCACCTCGGTGACGATGGTGGCCACGTAGATGCTGCGGTCGTAGTCCCACCCGTCACGGCACGGCTCGGTGGCCCGGGCCCCCGCCGGTGACATTGGCCATGTAGCGCCGGCAGGACCCCAGGGTGACATCGGGGGACCCCAGGGTGACATTGGGCCACCCCAGCATGGCACCAGCGGGGCCCAAGGTGTCATTGGGGGACCCCCAGGTGCCATCAGGTTGGACATTGGTGCCATTGGGTGACCCCACGGTGCCACCGAGTGTGACATGTGTGTCACTGGCACTGTGGGCACCACTGGGGGACCTCAGGGTGGCACCAGGTGACCCCGAGGTGCCACCAGGAGAGCTCAGGGCGGTGTTGGAGCCTCTCAAGTTGTCACGAGGGGCTGCTGAGGTGGCACCGGGTGATGCTGGGGTGGCACCGGGCGGTGCTGGGGTGGCACCGGGGACAGCAGGGACGCGGCAGCGGTGCGGGGGCACGGCGGCAGTGAAGTTCTGGAGAAGGTTGTGGCTGGCCATGAGCAGGATGGGCACCGCCAGCAGCGCCGTCTGCAGCACCTGGAACCGGCCCAGGCCCCCGACCTGCGCCAGCACCGCCCCGAACGGCATGGCGGGGACACGGGGACACGGGGACACTGCTGGGGACAGAGGGACACTGCTGGGGACAGGGGGACAGTGATGGACACGGGGACACTGCTGGGGACAGGGGGACACTGATGGGGACAAGGGGACACTGCTGGGGACAGAGGGACACTGCTGGGGACAGGGGGACAGTGATGGACACGGGGACAGTGATGGACACGGGGACACTGCTGGGGACAGGGGGACACTGATGGACACGGGGACATGGTGGGGACACGGACACTGCTGGGGACAGAGGGACACTGATGGACACGGGGACAGTGATGGGGACATGGGGACAGTGATGGACACGGGGACACGGACACTGCTGGGGACAGGGGGACAGTGATGGACAGAGGAACAGTGATGGACACGGGGACACTGCCGGACAGAGGAACACTGCTGGGGACAGAGGGACACTGCTGGACACGAGGACACTGCTGGGGACAGGGGGACACTGATGGACACGGGGACAGTGATGGACAGAGGAACAGTGATGGACACAGGGACACGGACACTGCTGGACAGAGGGACACTGATGGACACGGGGACAGTGATGGGGACATGGGGACAGTGATGGACACGAGGACAGTGATGGACACGGGGACACGGACACTGCTGGGGACAGGGGGACACTGCTGGGGACAGAGGGACAGTGATGGACACGGGGACAGTGATGGGGACAGGGGGGACACTGATGGACACGGGGATAGTGATGGACACGGGGACAGTGATGGACACGGGGACAGTGATGGACACGGGGACACGGACACTGCTGGACAGAGGGACAATGCTGGACATGGGGACAATGGTCGACAGAGGGACACCGGGGCCTGGGGACATCTTCACCCATGGGCACAGCAGGACATGGGGACAGCGGGACATGGGACACAGGGACAGGGGGACACAGGGGACACAGCCACCCCCAGGGCCATGGGGACAGGGGACAGGGAGGTGACACCGCTGAGCTGGGGCCACCAGGATGTGGGGACAGGGGACACGGGCACCCAGAGACGGGCAGGGGACGTGGTGGCCCCTGGGGACGGTGTCACCGCTCGCGTCACTGGTCCCCAACCCCTCCCGATGTCCCCGTCCCCTCCCAGCACGTCCCTGTCCCCTCGGCAGCTCCCCAGGGATGGGGACATCCGGCCAGCTGTGCCTCCTGTCCCCTCCCTGGTGTCCCCAAACCCTCCCTGGTGTCCCCAAACCCTCCCTGGTGTCCCCAACCTGTCCCATGTTCCCTCTGTGATGTCCCCAAACCCTCCCTGGTGTCCCCAAACCCTCCCTGGTGTCCCCCACCATCCTCATCCATGTCCCCAACCTGTCCCATGTCCCCACCATGTCCCCAACCTGTCCCGTGTCCCCTCTGGGATGTCCCCAACCCAACCCCTGTCCCCACCACACCCCCCATGATGTCCCCAGCTTGTCCCGGGGTCCCCCCACGATGTCCCCAACCTGTCCAACGTCCCCTCCCCTCCCTAAGAGGAAAACAATGTCCCCAATGTCCCCCAACAATGTCCCCCAACAATGTCCCCAATGTCCCCCAACAATGTCCCCCAACAATGTCCCCAAATCCCCAACAATGTCCCCAACCCCTCCCTGGTGTCCCAACCTGTTGTTCCTGTGTCCCCCAAATGTCCCCCCCAGTCCTGTCCCCTCCTGTCCCCTCCCGTCCTCCAGGTGCCACCCCCACCCCGAGGTGCCCCCATTGTCCCCATCTGTCCCAGACCCCGCCTGTGCCCCCGTCCCGGGGGTCCCCCAATTGTCCCCGTCCCCCTGTCCCTCTGTCCCTCTGTCCGTCTGTCCCCCTGTCCCTCTGTCCGTCTGTCCCCCTGTCCCTGTCTGTCTGTCCGTCTGTCCCCGTCCCTGTCCCTCTGTCCGTCTGTCCCTCTGTCCCCGTGTCCCACCTACTCTCCTGGCACTGTCCCTGTCCCCCTGTCCCTCTGTCCTCCTGTCCCCCTGTGCCTGTCCATCTGTCTGTCCCCCTGTGCCTGTCCCTGTCCCCCCGTCCCCCTGTCCCTCTGTCCCCCTGTCCCTCTGTCCTCGTGTCCCACCTGCTCTCCTGGCACTGTCCCTGTCCGTCTGTCCCTCTGTCTGTCTGTCTGTCCCCCTGTCCCTGTCCCCCCCGTCCCCCTGTCCGTCTGTCCCCCCGTGTCCCACCTGCTCTGTCTGTCCGTCTGTCCCGCTGTCCCCGTGTCCCACCTACTCTCCTGGCACTGTCCTCCTGTCCCTCTGTCCGTCCCGCTGTCCCTGTCTCTGTCCCGTCCCTGTCCCCCTGTCCCTCTGTCCGTCCCGCTGTCCCTGTCCCTGTCCCCGTGTCCGTCTGTCCCACCTGCTCTCCCGCTCAGTCCGTCCGTTCCGTCCGTCCCCGCCGCGCTCCCCCGTTACACAACGAGGCCGATTCGCCGCCTTTGGTGCCACCGGGATTAACGGGGGGGGGGGGGGGGGGGGAAATTCCAGCGCCGCGGGGGGGTCCGGGGGCCTCCGCTCCCCCCGCGGGGGCTGCGAGGGACCACGGGGACCCCCGGGACCCCTCCCCACATTTAGGGACCCCCGGAGACCCCTCCTCATAATCAGGGACCCCCCGAGACCCCTCGAGACCACCCCCACATTTATGGACCCCCCGAGACCCCCCCCCCCGCGACCACCCCCACATTTAGGGGACCCCTCCCTTACATTTCGGGAACCCCCAAAAAGATCGGGACCCCCCCCGAGACGACCCCCTCCCACATTTAGGGACCCCCCCCCACCTGTTGGTGTCCCCCAAGACCCCTCCACATTTAGGGACTCCCCAAAGGATCGGGACCCTCCCGAGACCCTTCCTCACATTTAGGGACCCCTCCCACATTTAGGGGTGCGCCTATAGAAGCCCCTAAACCCGTACGGATCCCCCCTGAGCCCCTATAAATCCCCCCAAGCCCCCCAAAATCCCCCCAAGCCCCCCAAAATCCCCCCGAGCCCTTATAAACCCCCCCGAGTCCCTACAGACCCCCCCAAACCCCCCCAGACCCCCCAAAATCCCTTTAAAGCTCCTTTAGGGCCTGGGGTCCCCAATAGGAGCTCATTGACCCCCCCAGACCCCTCTGACCCCCCCCCATTTTAGGGTCCTGCACCCCCCCCAGAAACCCCAAGAACCCCAAACCCCCCCCAAAAAACCCCAAAATCCGCTCAGAGCCCCAAGACCCCCCTATAAATCCCTACAGCCCCCCAAAACCCCCCAAAAACCCAAAATCCTCTACAGACCCCCAAGACCCCCCTATAAACCCTTACAGGCCCCCAAAATCCTATAAACCACCCCAAAAAAAACCCCAAAATCTTCTACAGACCCCCCAAGACCCCCCTATAAACCCCTACAGCCCTCCAAAATCCCAAAACCCTCCCAAATCCCCCCCAAATCCCCCCCAAAATCCGCTCGGATCCCCCAAAAAGCTCCCATAGGGTCCTCTGGGGGCTCTGACGCCCCCTGGTGGCCGAAAGCGGAAATGGGAATTTGGGGAGGGGTCCTGGAAATTTGGGGGGTCCTGGGAATTTGGGGAGGAGTCCTGGGAATTTGAGGGGCGGGGTTTCCTAAATTTGGGGGGGTCCTGGAAATTTGGGGAGGGGTCTCAGGAATTTTTGGGGTCCCAGAATTCGGGGGGTTCCAGGAATTTGAGGGGGGGGGTCCCGGGAATTCAGTCGAATTTTTTTTAGGGGGGAACTCAGGGTATTTGGGGAGGGGGTCGCAAAATTTTTTAGGAGAAAATTCCTAAGTTTTGGGGTCCCAGGGGTTTTTTTGGGGAGGGTCTCAGGGTTTTATTTTGGAGTGGGGTTCCAGGGTTGTTGGGCTCTCAGGGCTTTATTTTGGGGGGGGGGGGGGGTCCCAAGATTTGGGGTCCCAGAGTTTTTGGGGTCTCAGGGTTTTTTGGGGGGGGGTCCCAAGGGGTTTTCTTGGGGGGTGTGGGGGACTGAGGGATTTCTTTGGGGTGGGGTCCCAGAATTTTTTAAGGGAAAACTCAAGAGATTTTGGGGATCCCAGGATTATTTGGGGGGGGGGATTCCAAAATTTTTTTGGGGGGGGTCCCAAAGTTTTTTTATGAGAAAATTCAGACTTTTGGGGTCCCAGGGATTTTTTGGGGTCTCAGGATTTTTTTGGGGGGGTGGTCCCAGCTTTGTCTGTTTTTTTTTTGGGGGGGTCCATCTGGAAACAGGAACTTTATTGAGCCGATACAAAACCCCCGACTCAGCAAAAGCCCCCAAAGAGCCCCAAAATCACCCCCCGACCCCCCCCCACCCCCAAAAAGGGGTCCCGGCTGTGTCCGGGGGGGTCCCAGCGCTCCCAGTGCCCCCCCCAAACTGGGGCCAGGCCCAGCTCCCAGTAAGGCCCGACCCCGGATTGGGGGAAATTCTGGAGAATTTGGTAAAAATGGTGGGGGGGGGGGGCGCTAAGAGTCGTAATCTTCATCCTCCTCCTCCTCGTGGCGGGCGCGGGGGGGGGCCGGGGGCCGGGGGGAGCCCCCCAGGGAGACCCCCCGGGAGGGAGGGGGGGCCCAGGGGGGCGAACGGGACCCCGGGGCTGGGGGGGAAAGGGGAAAATGAGGGGGGAAAACGGCAAAAAAACCTAAATTCTCCCAAAAATATAAACCCAAATAAAACCCCCAAAAAACTGCCAAAAAAACACAAAAAAACACAAAAAAACCCCCAAAAAACCCCGAAAAACAAAAAAAAAAAATCCCCAAAACCCTCAAAAAACTGCCAAAAAAAACACAAAAAAACCCCCTAAAAAACGCAAAAAAAAAACCCCAAAAAATCCCCGAAAAACAAAAAAAAAACACCCCCCAAACCCTCAAAAAACTTCAAAAAAAACAAACCAAAAAACCCAACCCCCCCAAAAAAAATGGAAAAAAAAACCCTAAAAAACTCCCAAAAAACCCTCCCAAAAAACCACAAAAAAACTCCAAAAAAATCCCAGAAAAACACAAAAAACCCCCCCAAAACCCTCAAAAAACTTCAAAAAAAAACAAACCAAAAAAACCCCAACCCCCCCAAAAAAAAAAAACAGAAAAAAAAAACCCAAAAAACCCCAAACAGCCCCAAACCCACCCAAAAAACCCCAAACCCACCCAAAAAAACCTCAACCTCCCCAAAAGAACACCCCAAAAAAATCCCCCCAAAAAAACCCACCCGCCCAAAAAACACCCAAATCCCCCCAAAAAGAACCCAAGCCCCCCCAAAACCCCCTCAACAAAACTCCAAAAAATCCCCCCAAAAAAACCCCAACCCCCCTAAAAAAAACTCCAAACAGCCCCTAAATCCCCTTCAAAAAAACCCAAACTCCCCCAAAAACCTCAAATCCCCCATTTAAAACCCCCCAAAAAACCCCTAAATCACCCAAAAAAACCCCCAAAAAACTCCCAACCCCCCATAACAAAAACTCAAAAAACCAAAAAAAAACCCCCAAACACCCACAAAAAAACCCCAAAAAACCCCAAACTCTTCCAAAACCCCACTGCATCCTTCCCAAAAAAAACCCCAAAAACCCCAAATCCCCCCAAAAACCCCAAACCCCCCCCAGACCGCACCTGGTGAAGGTGAGCGGGGGCGGGGCCGGGGGCGGGGCCGGGGTCTCCTCGTCCCCATCGCTGTCGCTGTCCTCAGAGTCCTCCTGGGGGGGGAGGGGGGCACTGAGGGGACCCCTCCCCAAAATCCGACCCCAAATCCCAGGGGACCCCCAAAACACCCCCGGAATGAACCAGAAATACCAAAGCCCCCCCCCAGGACACCTCAATTCCCTCTGGGACCCCCCAAAATCCCCCCAGGACCCCCCAAAATCCACCTGGGAACCCCCAAAATTCACCTGGGAACCCCCCAAAAAAATCCCCCCAGAGAGAACCCAGAAACCCCAATCCCCCCCCCAGGACCCCCCAAATCCCATTGGGTCCCCCCAAATCGCCCCAGGGACCCCCCAAATTCCCCCCAAGACCTCCCAAATCCCCCTAAAACCCCCCAAGATGGGACCCAGAAATCCCAAACTGCCCCCCCAGGACCCCCCAAATCCCCCAAAACACCTCCAGGACCCCCCAGTTCTCCCCCAGGACCCCTCAAATGCCCCCAGGACCCCAAAATCCCCCCCCCCCCAAATCCCCCAGGACCCCTCCCCACCTCCTGTTCCGAGTCTGTCCCCGATTGTTTCGGGGTCCCCTTGGCCCCGGGACCCCCGTTCTTGCGGCCACTGCCCGGGCGGCGCCCCCTGCAAGAGACCCCCACCCCAATTAGAGACCCCCCCTCAATTAGAGACAACCCCTCAATTAGAGACCCCCCCAATTAGAGACCCTCCCTCAATTAGAGACCCCCCCTCAATTAGAGACAACCCCCAATTAGAAACACCCCTTATTAGAAACCCCTCTCATTAGAGTTCCCCCCCAATTAGAGACCCCTCTCATTAGATACCCCCTTCAATTAGAGACCCCCTGTGGTTAGAGACCACCCCCAATTAGAGACCACCCCTCATTAGAGACCCCCCCCAACTACAGACCCCCCTCATTACAGACCCCTCCTCATTAGGGACGCCCCTGACCCCAAATCCCCCTCAGGGACCCCAAAACTGCCCCAAATCCCCCTCAAGGAGCTCAGGTGTGGGGAGGGTCTCCCAGGTGAGTCCCAGAGGAACCTGGGGGGTCCCCCAGGTGTCCCAAGAGGGTCCCCAAGGTGTCCCCCAGGTGTCTAAAGGGTCCTCAGGGCTCCGCAGGTGTCCCCAAGTGCTGCAGGATGTCCCCCAGCTATGCCACAAGTGTCCCCAAGGTGTTCAGAAATGTCCCCAAGGTGTCCCCAGGTGTGCCCAGGTATGCCCCAGGTGTACCCACAGTACCCCAGGTGTGTCCCCAGGGCTGTCCCCAGGTGTTGGGGTGTGTCCCCAGGTGTGCCCAGGTGTACCTACAGTACCCCAGGTGTGTCCCCAGGGCTGTCGCCAGGTGTGTCCCAGGTGTCCCCAGGTGTGTGCCCAGGTGTACCCACCTGCGGGGCGCCCTGTCCCCGTTGCCATGGGTGTATCCCAATATCCCCCAGGTGTATCCCAGGTGTGACCCAGGTGTGCCCCAGGTGTGCCCAGGTGTACCCACCTGCAGGGCGCCCTGTCCCCATCGCTGTGGGTGTATCCCAATATCCCCCAGGTGTTGGGGTGTGTCCCCAGGTGTATCTCAGGTGTCCCCAGGTGTCCCCAGGTGTGCCCCAGGTGTGTGCCCAGGTGTACCCACCTGCGGGGCGCCCTGTCCCCGTCGCCGTGGGCGTCGTCGCCGTCCCCCTGCATGTCGGGCACGGCGGCCACCAGGTCCTTGAGGAAGTCGAACTGCTGCTCCAGCTCGATGCACTGCTTCCTGTGGGCGGGGCCTCAGACCACGCCCACGCACAACCGGCCACGCCCACCGACAGCCCGCTCCCACCCACACCTGCCTGGTCCCACCCACAGCCCGCCTGGCCACGCCCAGTGCACCTGGACAAGCCACACCCACCCGGCCACGCCCAACACACCTGAGACAGCCACGCCCATCCCAAAAGGTGCCTCAGGTGTGTCAGGGACCCTTCCCCACCTCCCTGAGGCGGCCCAGGTGGGGACAGGTGGAGATAGGTGGGGACAGATGAGGCCAGCTAGGGACAGGTAAGGACAGGTGAGAGACAGGTAAGGACAGGTGAGCACAGGTGAGGCACTCACAGGTGAGGGACACCTGGAGATACCTGGGGACAGGTGAGGGACACCTGAGGCACTCACAGGTAGGGGACACCTGAGCACAGGTGAGGGACAGGTGAGGACAGGTGAGGGACAGGTGAGCACAGGTGAGGCACTCACAGGTGAGGGACACCTGGAGACACCTGGGGACAGGTGAGGACACCCGAGGCACTCACAGGTGTGACGTTGTCATGGTCTTGGCGTTGCGGGACTGGGTCACGTGACACGCCTTGCGCAGCAGCGACTCCAGGAACAGCTCCAGGGCCCGCGCTGGGAACGCACAGGTAAGGACGGACAGACGGACGGACAGGCGGGCAGGTAACACCCCCAGGAACACAGCTAACACCCCCCAGGTGTGCAGGACAGACAAACAGGTACACAGGTGACAGCCCCGGGGACACCCCACAGGTGTGCAGGGATGGACAGGTGTGCAGGGGACGGACAGACGGACAGATGTGTGGGGACAGACACACAGGTGTGCAGGTAACACCCTCCAGGTGTGCAGGGGGACACCCCCAGGGACACAGGAGACACCCCCCAGGGACACAGGTGAGCAAGGCAGGGTCCCAGGTAAGCAGGGCGGGGTCCCAGGAGTGCCCAGGTGTGCAGGGTGGGGTCACAGGTGTGCCCAGGTGAGTGGGGCAGGGTCCCAGACGTTTCCAGGTGTGCCCAGGTGTGCCCAGGTGTGCCAGAGGATACAGATGATGACGGGCACAGCGGCTGCCACCTTCCCGATCTCCTCGTCCGTCTGCATGATCTTCTTGATCCGCGCCTGCACAGAGCCCCGCCCTCACCTGAGCGCTCACCTGGAGAGCCCCGCCCACACCTTCAGAGCCCCGCCCTCACCTGAGCGCTCACCTGGAGAGCCCCGCCCACACCTGGAGAGCTCTGCCCTCACCTGAGCCCCCTCACATGGTGAGCCCCGCCCACCCATTCGGCCACGCCCCCACCTCTCCCCACACGCCCACTCCCGCCCGCCCAAACCCCGCCCACCCTCAGCCTTGCCCCGCCCTCCCCACGGTTCCCATGGTGACCCTCTCGACCCCACCCTCGCTGCCATAGTGACCTGACCCCCGCCCCGCCCGTTGCCACGGCAACCCCCGTTTCCCCGCCCTGCCCGTTGCCATGGTAACCCCCATTCCCGCCTCCCCCTAGGCTGTCATGGCGGCCCCGTCTCTCCCTCAGAGCCGGTACCGGCGGGAAGCGCGCGTTGTATTTCTTCTTCTTGCTCGGCATGGCCGCCTCGCTGGCCCCGGGGACTCCCGGGGGATCCCGGCCGGTCCCGCCCGGCCCCGCTCCCGCCGCTCCCGGCCCCGCTCCGGCCGCTCCCGGCCCGGCCCCGGCCCCGGCCCCGCTCGGCTCCGCCGCGGCCTCCCCGGCGCGCCCCGCCCCGCCCCTTCCGGGACGAGGCCACGCCCCTTCCCGCCAAAGCCCCGCCCCGCCGGAGGCAGAGCCAAAATGGACCCGCCCCTGTAAATAAACCCACGCCCCTACCCGAAACCACTCCCTCTGTGTACAAACCACGCCCCTCAACTGTCAATCAAACGCAGACGGGCCGTCGACCGTTTATTGGGGCGCGGGGAGGGGCGGGGCCTTCCCCTCCCCCAAAGGCACTTCCAGGGGGCGGGGCTAAGGCAAGGGAGGAGGGGCAGGCACATTCCGATTGGCTGCTGTGCCCCGGGGGGCGGGGCGAAGCGGGGACCCCCCAAAAAAGGCACCTCAGGAGTCTCCCAGTAACCCCCACTAGGCACTTGGGGTCCTCCCAGTAACCCCAGTAGGCACTCAGTGTCCTCCCAGTAGCTCCCAGTAACCGCATGGAATTCCCAGTGACTCCCAGTTGTGTCCCAGTAACCGCAGAGAACTCCCAGTAAGACCCAGTAGCCCTAAGTGCTCCCCAGCAGCCTCCCAGTAATCCCTAAAAGCCTCCCAGCAACTCCCAGTAAAGCCTCAGACCCTCCCAGTAGCCCCTAAACTCCCCAGTAGGCCCCAGTAGCCTCCCACAGTCCATCCCAGTCTGTCCCAGTGGCTCCCAGTAAGCCCCAAACCCCCTCAAAGCCCCCCTAGACCCTTTCCAGTGGCTCCCAGTCCATCCCAGTCTGTCCCAGTGGCTCCCAAACCCCCTCAAAGCCCCCAAATCCCCATCCCAGTCCATCCCAGTCTGTCCCAGTACCCCCAGTAGCCCCCCCAGACCCCTCCCAGTTTGTCCCAGTCCCTCCCAGTCACGACGATGGGAACTGGCTGAGGAAGGCGCTGAAGTCGAGCTCGCCCAGCGAGGGCAGCGAGTCCTCCCCTCCCCCCGCGAGCCCCGCCCCCAGCCCCGCCCTCTGCTGTGACCCCGCCCCCAGCTCCGCCCCCAGCCCCATTTCGGGGGGCGCCCCCTGCACCAGGCGCGCGATGGCCTCGGGGTACGACAGCAGCATGGGGGGACCCCCCGCAAAATCCTGAGCGGGGGGCGGCAGCTCCGAAACCCCCGCCCCAAAATCATCCGGGGAGGGGTCCCCGAAATTGGAGGGGGGCTCGGGGGGTCCCAACAGGCGCTGGAGCTCCGAGGGGTTCAGGGGGTCCAGCGGGGGGAAGGGGGTGTCCCCCAAAAGGGCCCCGAAATCCAACTGGGGGGAGGGGGCGGCAGCGCTGCTGGACCCCCCCCCAATGTCGGCGATTTGGGGGATTTGGGGAGACCCCTCCTCAAATTGCAGCTGCAGCAGCGCCTCCGACAAAGGCTCGGCCTCGGGGGGGGGCGGCGCCCCCAGGAGCCCCCCGGGAACCGCGAAGGAGAAGGAGGGAGCTGGGGGGGGAGGGGACGGTGAGGGGGGGGCGGCTCGACCCCCCCCCAATCCCCCTCATTGTCCCCCCCAATTCCCGCATTGTACCCCCAAAATCGCCCCCAGCCCCATTTATGCCGCAATTTCTCCCTCCCCAATTCCCCTCCTTTCCTCCACCCCCCATTTTCCCTCCAGTCCCTCCCAGTTTATCCCAGTCCCCCCCAGTTTATCTCAGTTCCCCCCCAGTCCATCCCAGTTCCCCCCCAGTCCATCCCAGTCCCCCCCAGTTTATCCCAGTTCCCCCCCAGTCCATCCCAGTCCCCCCCAGTTTATCCCAGTTCCCCCCAGTTTATCCCAGTCCCCCCCAGTCCATTCCAGTCCCCCCCAGTTCCCCCCCAGTCCATCCCAGTCCATCCCAGTACCCCCCAGTTTATCCCAGTTCCCCCCAGTCCATCCCAGTCCCCCCCAGTTCCCGCTCACCGGCACTGGGGGGGTTCGGGGGGTTCTGGGGGGGTCTCGATGGCACTGCCAGGCGCCGGGGGGGGCGCGACTCGCTGGGGGCCGGGGCTGGGGGAGGGGAGAAATTGGGGTCAGGGACCCCCCCTGGGGACCCCCAAACCCCCCAAGGGACCCCAAATCCCCCCAAAGCCCCCCCAGGGACCTCAATTTCCCCCCAAAGACCCCCAAGGACCCCAATACTCCCCTCAAGGACTCCAATAATCCCCCCAAAGCCCCCTAAGGATCCCAAATCCCCTCTGGACACCCACCCCAATCCCCTCAATTCCCCCCAAAGCCCCCCAGGGACCCCAATAATTCCCCCAAAGCCCCCCCAAATTCCCCCCAGAGACCCCCAATTTCCCCTCCAAACCCCCCGAGGACCCCAACAATCCCCCCAAAGCCCCCCCAGGGACCTCGATAATATCCCCAAGGACCCAAATAACCCCCCAGGGACCCCAATAATGCCCCCAGACCCACCGGGCAGGGGGCTGCGCTGGATGAAGGAGCGGAACGTTTCCCGCGTCCTCTTGCGCTTCTCCTCGATGCACTGCAGGTCCCCTGCACCAGGGACACCAGGGACACCAGTCAGATCCCAGTCAGATCCCAGTTAGGGCTGGCACCCGCCTGGGACCCCCTGGGAGCCCCCAGACCCCTGCCCAGGCCCACCCTGGTGGGGCAGGAACGGGGAAATCAATGGGAGCTGCAGTGGGAATGGGAATCACTGGGATCCAGGGATTTGGAATGTCACAAAGGGACCCCAGAGCCCCCCAAACCCACAAAATGACTCCATAACCGCCCCTAGACCCCCTCAGACCCCTGCCCAAGCCCACCCTGGTGGGGCAGGAATGGGAAATCAATGGGAGCTGCAATGGGAACAGGAATCAATGGGATCCAAGGACCCAGGAATGTCCCAAAGGGACCCGGGAATGTCCCAAAGTCACCTGAGAATGCCCCAAAGGAACCCTGGAGCCCCCCAAACTCACACTAAGGACCCCATAACTGCCCCTAGCCCCACAAAGCCTCCTCCCCAAGCCCACTCCGATGGGGCAGGAATGGGAAATCAATGGGAACTGCAGCTCCTGGGATCTGGAATGTTCCAAATCACCCCCAAACCCACACTAAGGACTCCATAACCACTCCATATACCCCCAGAGACCCCTCCCCATGCCCACCCTGGTGGGGCAGGTATCTGAAGTCCATGGGGGCGCTGCGCTGGCGGTCCAAGGGCCGCTGCAGCTCCATGGATCCAGAACATCCCAAATCACCCCCAAACCCACAAAATGACCCCATAACCACCCCATAACTGCCCCTAGCCTCCTCCCCATGCCCACCCTGGTGGGGCAGGTATCTGAAGTCCACGGGGGCGCTGCGCTGGCGGTCCGAGGGCCGCTGCAGCTCCATGCGCACGGTGACCGGGGCGCGCAGCGCGGGGTCCCGGAACGGCGGCGTGCGGAACACGATGGCGACCTGGCGGTGAACGTCGGCCTGCGCGAAGGAGCCCTTGGCCTCCCAGCCCTCGGCCCAGAAACGCACCTCGATGTCCTCTGAGGGGACAGGGGGACGTGTTGGGGACAGTGGGGACACCAGAGACATGATGGGGACACGGGGGACAGCAGGGGATGGGGACACTGACAGGGACATGGACAGGGCACGGCCTGCGCGAACAAGGCCTTGGCCTCCCAGCCCTCGGCCCAGAAACGCACCTTGATGTCCTCTGTGGGGATGGGGACATGTTGGGGACACCATGGGGACACTGACAGGGCGTGGGGACAGTGACAGTGACAGGGCTGGGGACAGGGACGGGTCTGCGCGAAGGAGGCCTGTCTGGGCCCTCAGCCCAGAAACGCACCTCGATGTCCTCTGTGGGGACAGGGACACCATGGGGACATGATGGGGACACTGGAGGACACGATGGGGACACTGACAGGGCATGGGGACAGGGACAGGGCGTGGGGACAGGGACATGGACAGGGACAGGCCTGCGCGAACGAGGCCTTGGCCTCCCAGCCCTCGGCCCAGAAATGCACCTCGATGTCCTCTGTGGGGACATGGGGACACGTTGGGGACACCACGGGGACAGGGACACCATGGGGACACTGACAGGACAGGGACAGGGACATGGACAGGAACAGGCCTGCATGAACAAGGCCTTGGCTCCCAGCCCTCGGCCCAGAAACGCACCTCGATGTCCTCTCTGGGGACAGGGACACCACGGGGACAGGGACACACTGGGGACACCAGGGACACGATGGGGACACTGGGGACAGCAGAGGATGGGGACAGGGACATGGGCACAGCCACGGGGACAGGGACAAGCCTGCATGAACGAGGCCAAGGCCTCCCAGCCCTCGGCCCAGAAACGCACCTCGATGCCCTCTGAGGGGACAGGGAGACATATTGGGGACACAATGAGGACACTGACGAGGCATGGGGACAGTGACAGGGACACAGTGGGGACACTGACGAGGCATGGGGAGAGGGGCAGAGCAGAGGAACAAGGACACAGATGTCCCCAGGTTTGGGGTGTCCTCAGTTTGGGGTGTCCCTGATTTTGGGATATCATCTGATTTTGGAGTCTCTCCGTTTTGGGGGTGTCCTCATTTTGGGATGTCCCAGGTTTTGGGGTCTCCCCGGTTTTGGGGTGTCCCAGTTTTGGGGTTTCCCCAATCCAGGATGTCCCTGGGTTTGGGATGTCCCAGTTCAGGGTGTCCCCAATTCGGGGTATCCCAGTTTGTGACATCCCGTTTTCGGGGTATCCCATTTTTGGGGTGCTTTTGAGGTGGTTTTTGGGATGTTTTCGGGGTGCTGTTTTTGGGGTGGTTTAGGGATATTTTTAGGGTGTTTACGGGCTGTTTTTGGGGTGTTTTGGAGGTGTTTTAGGGTGGTTTTTGGGGTGTTCTCACCTTTCTGATCCTTGTCACACAGCAGGAAGACCTCATCCCTGCCCCTGATTTTGGGGTGTTTTTGGGCTGGTTTTGGGGTGTTGTTTTCGGGATGATTTTGGGGTGTTTCTGGGATGTTTTTGGGTTGTTTTCGGGGTGTTTTGGGATGTTGTTTTTGGGGCTATTTTCAGGCTGTTCCTGGGGTGTTTCTGGGCTGTTTTCGGGGTGTTTCTCACCTTTCTGCACCTTGTCACACAGCAGGAAGATCTCGTCCCTGCCCCTGATTTTGGGGTGTTTTTAGGCTGTTTTTGGGGTGTTTTTGGGCTGGTTTTGGGGTGTTGTTTTCAGGCTGTTCCTGGAGTGTTTCTGGGGTGTTTCTGGGCTGTTTTCGGGGTGTTTCTCACCTTTCTGCACCTTGTCACACAGCAGGAAGATCTCGTCCCCGCCCCGGCAGCTCCCGGAGTTGCGGTTGACGCGGCAAATGCGCAGCTCGGCCGTGCTGGGGGCACCTGGGGACAACGGGGGGACACCGGGGGGTCACTGAGGGGTCATCGGGGTCACAGCGGGGTCTTTGGGGTCATTGAGGGACACGGGGACACCACAGGGTCACCACGAGGTCACATATGTGTCACACAGAGGTGCCACAGGTGTCCCCAATGTCCCCAGGTGTGTCACACAGGTGTGTCCCACGTGTCCCCAATGTCCCCAGCACCCCCCAGTTGTCCCCAGGTGTCCCCCCAGGTGTGTCACACAGGTGTCCCCACATGTCCCCAATGTCCGCAGGTGTCCCCAGGTATCTCAGGGACATCCCTGATGTCCCCAGGTGTGTTCCCAATGTCCCCAACTGTTTCCCAATGTCCCCAGTGTCCCCCCAGGTGTCCTCAGGTGTGTCACACAGCTGTCCCCAATGTCCCCAATGTCCCCCCAGGTGTCCCCAATGTCCCCAGTGTCCCCCCACATGTCCCCAATGTACCCGCAGGTGTGTCCCCAATGTCCCCAGTGTCCCCCCTGGTCACTCACGGTTGTCGTAGATGGGCTGGGACAGGACGGGGGGGAGGGGCCGCAGCCCCCCCGGGCCCCTCACCCACACCTGGAAGCACAGACGGACGGCGGCCAGGTCGTACTCGCCCCCGCGCTGCTCCGCTGGCACTGGAACCAGTACAGACCAGTATGAACCAGTACGAACCGATACAGACTAGTACAGACTGATATAAACCGCTATAAACCAATATAACCCAGTATGAACCAGTGACACCCCCAGGTCATGCCCAGTATGGACCAGTATATCCCAGTCCCTCCCAGTCCCTCCCAGTTTATCCCAGTTTATCCCAATACCGTTGAAAGGGTTGTTGTTGGTGCGGATCCGCTCGGCCACGGCCGCCTCCAGCTCTCGCTTCTTCACGCACTGGATCCCCAAATTCTGGAAACTGAGCCCAAAATCGGGGAATTTGGGGGGGGGGGTCAGAGGTCAGTCTGGATTTTGGGGATCCCCCGGATGCTCCAGGGAGGGGAACCCCAAATTCTGGGGGTTCTCAGGAATTCTGGGAGGGTCCTGGATTTTGGGAGTCCCCCCCCTTTTTTTGGGTGGTTCCATCCGTGCTCTCAGGGGCTCCCCAGTATTCTGGGAGATACCATTTCCCCTGGAGGGGGGTTCCCCAATCCTGTGGGTGATCCCACCTGCTCTTTCGCGGGAGTTCCCCAATTTTGGATGATCCCACCTGCCCCATGGAGGGGTCCCCAAGGTTTTGGGAGGGTGTCCCCAATTTTGGGGGGGTTCCCCAATTTTGGGCGATCCCACCTGCCCCATGGGGGTGTCCCCTGTTTTTTGGGGGGTGTCCCCAATTTGGGTGATCTCACCTGCCCTGGAGGGGGCTCCCCCCAATTTTGGATAATCCCACCTGCCCTATAAGGGGGCTCCCCAATATTCTGGGAGAAACCATCTGCTCTACAGGGGACTTCCCCAATTTTGGGCGACCCCACCTGCCCCATGGGAGTGTCCCGGAGGTTTTGGGGGTGTCCCAAATTTTGGGAGATACCATCTGCCATATAGGGGGGGGTTCCCCAGTCCTGTGGGTGATCCCACCTGCTCTTTTCGGGGGGGTTCCCCAATTTTGGGTGCTCCCACCTGCCCCATGGGGGTGTCCCCTGTTTTTTGGGGGTGTCCCCAATTTGAGGGCGTGTCCCCGAGGTTTTGGGGGTGTCCCACCTGTGGATGTTGCGCTCGGGGCTCAGCTCGGCCTCGTAGAAGCCGTCCCTGCAGTCCTTGCCCACCAGCTCGTGGGGGTGGGGCCGGTGGGGGGGGTCCTTGGTCACCAGCGACACCCGCACCCGCCCCGGGCCGCGGTAATTGTTCACCTGGGGGGGGCAGACAACTGGGTTGGACTGGTTTATACTGGGATGCACTGGGACACTCACCCTGATGGTGGGGTGCGCCTTGGTGCTCCCTGGGGATGGGGGCACTGGGGGGCACTGGGGGGCACTGGAGTGGCTCAGGGAGGCTCCCCGTGGTTACTGGTTTATACTGGTCCATACTGGTTTATACTGGGATGCACTGGGACACTCACCCTGATGGTTGGATGGGTCTTGGCGCTCTCGGTGCTGCGCTCCCCGGGGATGGGGGCACTGGGGGGGCACTGGGGTGTATCAGGGTGGCTCAGGCAGGGTCCCAGTGGTTACTGGTTTATACTGGGATGCACTGGGACACTCACCCTGATGGTGGGGTGCGTCTTGGTGCTCTCGGTGCTGCGCTCCCCGGGGATGGGGGCACTGGGGGGGCTCAGGGTGGCACAGGGAGGTTACTGGTCCCTACTGGTTTATACTGGGATGCACTGGGACACTCACCCTGATGGTTGGATGGGTTTTGGCACTCTCAGTGCTGCGCTCCCCGGGGATGGGGGCACTGGGGGGCTCAGGGGTAGCTCAGGGGTGGCACAGGGAGGTTACTGGTCCATACTGGGATGCACTGGGACACTCACCCTGATGGTTGGATGGGTCTTGGCACTCTCGGTGCTGCGCTCCCCGGGGATGGGGGCTCAGGGGTAGCTCAGGGGTGGCTCAGGGAGGTTACTGGTCCATACTGGTCCATACTGGGATGCACTGGGACACTCACCCTGATGGTGGGGTGCGTCTTGGTGCTCTCGGTGCTGCGCTCCCTGGGGATGGGGGCACTGGGGGGGCTCAGGGTGGCACAGGGAGGTTACTGGTCCATACTGGTTTATACTGGGATGCACTGGGACACTCACCCTGATGGTTGGGTGCGTCTTGGCGCTCTCGGTGCTGCGCTCCCCGGGGATGCTCCCGGCCGATCTCCCCTCACATTTGTACCTGAACCTCATCCCGCGCTGCTTCGGCTGCTCCAGGATCTCCACGAACGGCGCCGCCCCCCCCGCCGGCTCTGGGGGGGCACAGTGAGGGGGGGGTCCTGTCAGCCCCTCCCCCCTCACACCCCGAACCCCCCCAAGGGGGTCCCAGACCCGTGGGGGGGGGTGGGGGATTTTGGGGAGGGGTCCCCACACTCACCTGGAGCGCCCCAGTCCTGCAGCAGGAAGGGCAGCAGGTCCGGGGGGGTCACTGGGGAGGAAAATGGGGCGGGGGGCGTTAATGGGGAGGGGGCTTGGGGGGGAGGGGCTTGAGGAGGAGGAGCTTTGAGGGGAACATCGATATGGGGGGGTCACATTAAGGGGAGGGGTCACTTAAAGGGGAGGAGTCATATCAAGGGGGGGGTCACATTAATGGGGGGTCACTTAAGGGGAGGTCACTTTAGGGGGGGTCGCTTTAAGGGGAGGGGTCACTTTAAGGGGGGGTCAAATAAAGGGGAGGGGTCGCCTTAAGGGGAGGGGTTGCAGTAACGGGGGGGTGTCACAACAAAAGGGGCAACTTTTGGGGAGGGGTCACTTAAAGGGGAGTCACTTTTAGGGGAGGGGTCGCATTACGGGAGGTTCTCTGCAAGGGGGCGTCGCAATAAAAGGGGGGTCACTTTAAGGGGGGGGGTCACTCTAAGGGAGGGGTCTCCCCCCAAAACCCCCCAAGGAGCCGCCCCCTCCTCTTTACTCCCACCCCCCCTTAAAGTGCCCTCACCCCGCGACCCCCCGACGTCACCGGGGGCAGAACGGCCCAAAACCTCCCCGGGGGAGTTCGGCACTCACCGTCCTCCATGTTGGGGGTCTGCAGGGTCCCGGGGGAGTCCCGGGGGGGTCCCGGGGGTGGGGGAAGGGCGGGGGGGGCCCCTCTCGCGCCGCCGCTCGCGGAAGCGCCGCGCGCCCCACGTGACGCAGTTACCGGGAAAGCCCCGCCCACTCCCAGGCGCTCCAGCCAAGCGGAGGCGGAGCTGGGAGCGGGGCGGGGCTAAAAACGAGAAAGGGGCGTGGCCGCATCCCGGAAGCGCGTCGGGGGCCGGCCGGAAGCGGAGGCCGGGAGGAGAATGGCGGAGGTGGGGAGCGGGCGGGGGGGGGCAGCGCGCAGGGGGTTCGGGGACCCTCCCGAGGGGTTCCGGGAGCCTCCCGAAGGGTTCGGGGACCCCCCGAATCCCCCGCGGGGCTTTTGGGGCCCTCCCGGCCCTGACGAGGCCCCGCCCCCGCAGGGGGAGGTGTCCGAGGGCTGCCGCCTGCCCGTGCTGCGCCGTAACCAGGACAACGAGGATGAGTGGCGTGAGTGGGGGCGGGGTTTATCGCGGGGGGCAGCCAATCAGGACGCGGGGGCGGGACTGAGGAGGGGGCGGGGGCTGAAGGAAAGATCGGGGAGGGGGCGGGGCCTAGTGAAGGGAAAGGGGCGGGGCTGTAGGAGGGGGCGGAGTTTTATGTGAGAGGCGGGGCGTGTTGGGGCGGGGTCTAAATAAGGGGCGGGGCTGGCCCGGGGGTGTCGGGGGTCCCGAGGGGGTGTCGGGGACATGAGGGGGTCACGGGGGGGGTTGGGGACAGCCCAGGGTGTGGGGAGGTCCCTGGGGGGAATTTGAGGGTCCCTGGGTGTGTTTGGGAGGTCCCTGGGGGAATTTGGGGGTCCATGTCAGAGTGTTGGGGTCCCTGGGGGGAATTTGGGTGTCCCTGGGTGGGTTTGGGGGGGTCCGTGGTGACGGTTTTGGGCTCCTGGATGATTTTGGGGGGGTCCGTGGGGGAGTTTTGGGGGTCCCTGGGTTGGCTTTGGGGTCCCTGGGTGGATGTTGGGGGTCCCTGGGTAGGTTTGGGGGTCCCTGGGGCTGTTTTGAGGGTCCCTGGGGTAAATTTGGGCATCCCTGGGTGAGTTTTGGGGATCTCTGTGTGAGTTTTGGGGTCCCCTTAGAGGTGTTGGGGGTCCCTGAATGGGTTTTGGGGGGTCCCTAGGGGAGTTTGGGGTCCCTGGGGATTTTGGGGTTCCCGGGGGGGGTCCCCAGAATGGGATCTGTGGTGACCCCCCCTCATTGCAGCACTGGCCGAGATCCTGAGCGTGAAGGACATCAGCGGGAGGAAACTATTCTACGTGCACTACATCGACTGTGAGTGACACTGGGGACACTGGGGACATCGAGGGGACACTGGGACACTGGGGGACACTGAGGGACGTGGGGGGGACAGGGGGACATGGGGGACATAGGAGACAAACTGTTCTATGTGCACTATGTCGACTGAGTGACACTGGGGACATCGAGGGGACACAGGGACACTGGGGAACACTGAGGGACGTGGTGGGGACATGGGGACATAGGAGACAAACTGTTCTCCTCATCGACTGTGAGTGACACTGGGGACATTGGGGACATCGGGACAAGGGGGACAGCAGGGGGACATGGGGACACGAGGACATGGGGACATGTGGGGGATATGGGGACATCAGGACATGGGGGGACACGGGGAGGACATGGGGACATTAAGGGGAATATGGACACTGGGACATGGGGACACTGGGGGACATGGGGGGACACAAGGACATGGAAGAACATCGGGACATGGGGGGACAAGGGCACATGGGGACATAAGGGTTGTTGAGATGGCTGGGGTGACATTGGGGTGGCATTGTCACACCGTGTGTGTCCCCAGGGCTGGGACGGGGACACAGAGGAGTCATTGAGGGGTCACTGGGGGGCCATGGGTGACACTGGGGTGGCACTGGGGTGGCACTGGGGTGTCATTGTCACACGGTGTCCCCCCTGTCCCCAGTCAACAAGCGCCTGGACGAGTGGGTGACCCACGACCGGCTGGACCTGAAGCGGGTGCAGGTGCCGCGCAAGGAGGCCAAAACCCCCACCAAGAACGGCCTGCCCGGGTCACGGCCGGGGTCCCCCGACAGGGACACGGTGAGGGGACAATGGGGACAATGGGGACATGGGGGGGACATGGGGACACAGCCTGCCAGGGTCATGGCTGGGGTACCCCGACAGGGACACGGTGAGGGACACTGGGGACAATGGGGGGACATGGGGGAGACATGGGGGGACACGGCCTGGCTCTCCTGACAGGGACACGGTGAGGGACACTGGGGACAATGGGAGGACATGGGGGGGACATGGGGACACAGCCTGCCAGGGTCATGGCTGGGGTCCCCCGACAGGGACACGGTGAGGGACAATGGGGACAATGGGGACATGGAGACATGGAGGGGACAGGGTCACAGCCCGGCTCCCCCGACAGGGACACGGTGAGGGACATGGGGGACAATGGGGACATGGAGACATGGAGGGGACAGGGTCACGGCCTGGGTCCCCTGACAGGGACACAGTGAGGGACATTGGGGACATGGCGGGGCCATGGGGACGTGGCGGGGCCATGGGGACAGGGGACATTGTTGGGGCAGGAGAGCAGGTGGGACAGCAAAGCACAGGTGCAGGTGACAGTGCAAGGACAGGGAGACTGAGCAGGGCCAGCACTGAGGGGACACACAGGGGACACACAGGGGACACACAGGGACAGGGGACACTCAGAGCCGTTGGGGACAGACCTGGAGTCCCCAAACCCCCTCAGAGGGGGACACTCACCTGGGGACACCCCTTGGGGGGTGGTGACATCCCCAGGACCCCCCCAGGGGCCAACCCGGTCCCTTGGGGACATCCCCAGCCCCTTTAGGGACCCTGGGGACATTCCTGACCTTTTTAAGGGACCCTGGGGACATTCCTGACCCTTTTAAGGGACCCTGGGGACATTCCTGACCCTTTTAAGGGACCCTGGGGACATTCTCAACTCCTTTAGGAAACCTTGGGGACATCCCCAGCCCCTCTCTGGGGACCTTGGGGACATCCTCAACTCCTTGGGGACATCTCTGACCCCATGGGGACGTCCCCAGCCCCTCTAAGGGGACACTGAGGACATTTCCAACCCCTTTAAGGGGACCTTGGGGACATCCCTGGTCCCTTTGGGGGCATCCCTGACCCCTCTAAGGGGACCTTGGGGACATTTCCAACCCCTTGGGGACATCCCTGATTCCTTGGGGACATCTCTGACCCCTTTAAGGGGACCTTGGGGACATCCCTGATCCCCTGGGGGCATTTCCAACTCCTTGGGGACATTTCCAACCCCTTGGGGACACCCCTGACCCCTCGAAGGGGACTTTGGGGACATTTCCAACCCCTTTAAAGGGACCTTGGGGACATCCCTGGTCCCTTGGGGACACCCCTGACCCCTCTGAGGGGACCCTGGGGACATTTCCAACCCCTTGGGGACATCTCAGGTCCCCAACCTCTTTAAGGGACCCTGGGGACATCCCTGACCCCCTTGGGGACATCCCTGACCCCCTTAGGGGACCTTGGGGACATCCCTGTCCCCTCAAGGCCACCTCACCCCCTTTAGGAGCCCTTGGGGCCACCAAGGGCCGTCCCCAGGGAGGGGACCCGGGGGGTACCGGGAGGACCCCGAGCCGCGGTGGCTTTGTCCCCTGGGTGTCCCCCGGGTGTCCCCTCCTTGTCCCCTAAACCCTCCTCTTCCTCCCGGCGCAGAGGAAGAGCCTGGAGCTGGCGCTGCCGGTGGCCAGCGGGAAGAGTTTGCCAGGGCCACCACCGGGGCCACCCCTGGGGCCACCAGGGCCACCGGCAGGGCCACCAGCAGGGCCACCAGCAGGGCCACCGGCAGGGCCACCAGCAGGGCCACCAGCAGGGCCACCACCCATCACGCTCCGCCTGCACCTGCCCAAGGAGAGCGAGGCCGAGCCCCCCCTGCGCCCCACGGTAACGCCCGGGGGCCCCAATGTCCCCAAAATGTCCCCACGTGGCCCCAGGGTCCCCAATGGCTCCAATGTCCCCAGGGCCCCAAATGTCCCCAGATATCCCCAGGGTCCCCAAATATCCCCAGTGTCCCTTGATGTCCCCAGGGCCCCAAATGTCCCCAAATATCCCCAGGGTCCTCAAATGTCCCCAGGGTCCCCTGATAGCCCCAATGTCCCCGATGGCTCCAATGGGTCCAGGGTCCCCAAATGTCCCCAGGGTCCCCAATGGCTCCAATGTCCCCAAATGGCCCCAGGGTCCCCAATGGTCCCAGATGGTCCCGGGGTCCCCAGTGTCCCCAAGGTGTCCCTGTCCCCACAGCTGGGAGTCCTCTGAGCCTCCCCTTCCTTGGGCATACTGGGAACACTGGGATGGACTGGGAGGGATTGGGATAAAGTAGGATGGACTGGGACGGACTGGGAGGGATTGGGATAAACTGGGATGGACTGGGAGGGACTGGGATGGATTGGGATAAACTGGGATGGACTGGGATGGACTGGGAGGGACTGGGAGGGATTGGGATAAACTGGGATGGACTGGGATGGACTGGGAGGGACTGGGATGGATTGGGATAAACTGGGATGGACTGGGAGGGACTGGGAGGGACTGGGAGGGATTGGGATAAACTGGGATGGACTGGGAGGGACTGGGAGGGACTGGGAGGGATTGGGATAAACTGGGATGGACTGGGATGGACTGGGAGGGACTGGGAGGGATTGGGATAAACTGGGATGGACTGGGAGGGACTGGGATGGATTGGGATAAACTGGGATGGACTGGGATGGATTGGGAGGGACTGGGGTGCACTGAACTGGTTTGCACTGGTCTGAACTGGTCTTGGCTGCTCCCAGAAGCGCAAGGTGGAGGTGGTGTCCCCGGCCACGCCCGTCCCCGCCCCCACCGAGACCTCGCAGGCGTCCGTGTTCCCCCAGGTGAGCCCAGTATGGACCAGTACGGAGCAGTAACACCAGTAACGTACAACTAACACGCCAGTATGGACCAGTAACACCCATCATACACCAGTACAGACCAGTAACACCAGTAACACCAGTAACATATAACTAGCACACCAGTATGGACCAGTAACACCCATCATACACCAGTACAGACCAGTAACACCAGTAACACCAGTAACATACAACTAACACACCAGTATGGACCAGTATGGACCAGTAACACCCACCATACACCAGTATGGACCAGTAACACCCACCATACACCAGTACGGACCAGTAACACCAGTACCAGTAACCATACACCAGTACAGACCAGTAACACCAGTAACACCAGTAACATATAACTAGCACACCAGTATGGACCAGTAACACCCATCACACACCAGTAACACCAGTAACTTGTTCTGTGGTGATTTTGGGGGTTTTAGGGTTATTTTTGGGTGATTTGGGGTGATCTGGAGTTATTTTGGGGTGATTTGGGGCAGTTTTGGGGGATTTTGGGGGTGATTTTGGGTGATTTCAGGGGTGATTTTGGGGTGATTTGGGGGTATTTTGGGGGTGATTTTGGGCCAGTTTTGGGGTATTTTGGGGGTGATTTGTGGTGATTTTGGGGGGTGATTTTGGAGGATGATTTTGGAGGGTGATTTTGGTGCATTTTTGGATATTTTGGGGTGATTTAGGGGTTTCTAGGCACTGACCCCCTCTCTCACCCCCAGAACGGCTCCGCTCGCCGGGCGGTGGCGGCTCAGCCGGGCCGGAAGAGGAAATCGGCGTGTCTGGGGACAGACGAGGTGGGGACACCTGGGGACATTGGGGACACACCTGGGGACACCTGGGGACACCTGGGGACACACCTGGGGACACACCTGGGGACACCTGGGGACATTGGGGACACACCTGGGGACACCTGGGGACATTGGGGACACACCTGGGACACACCTGGGGACACACCTGGGGACACACCTGGGGACACCTGGGGACACCGGGGGGAGGGGCTGCTCCACCCTGACCCCATCCCTGCCCTGCTGTGCCCCCCAGGACTGTCCCCATCCCTGTCCCCATTTCTGTCCCCAGGACTCCTTGGACGGAGCCCCCTCGGCCCCAAGGATGACGGGCAGCCTGGTGTCCCACCCCAGCCATGTCCCCTGTCCATGTCCCCATTGCTGACCCCATCCCTGTCCCCTCTGTCCCTGGCTGTATCCCCAGCCACGTCCCCATTCCTGACCCCTTTGTCCCCATTTTTGACCCCCCAGGACTCCTCAGACGGATGCCCCCCTGGCCCTGAGGATGACGGGCAGCCTGGTGTCCCACCCCAGCCATGTCCCCATTGCTGACCCCATTGTCCCCATTTTTGACCCCCCAGGACTCCCAGGACTCCTCGGACGGAGCCCCCTCGGCCCCGAGGATGACGGGCAGCCTGGTGTCCGACCGCAGCCACGACGACATCGTCACCAGGATGAAGAACATCGAGTGCATCGAGCTGGGCCGGCACCGCCTCAAGCCCTGGTACTTCTCCCCGTACCCGCAGGAGCTGACGGGGCTGCCGGTGCTGTACCTGTGCGAGTTCTGCCTCAAGTACGGCCACAGCCTGCGCTGCCTCCAGAGGCACCTGGTAAATGGGGTTTTTGGGGGGATTTTGGGGAATTTGAGGGGTTTTTGGGGGATTTTAGGGGGTTTTAGGGGTGTTTTGGGGGGGCTGCGGGTGCTGTACCTGTGTGAGTTCTGCCTGCGCTGCCTCCAGAGGCACCTGGTAAATGGGGATTTTGGGGGATTTGAGGGGTTTTTGGGGGATTTTAGGGGGTTTTAGGGGTGTTTTGGGGGGCTGCCGGTGCTGTACCTGTGTGAGTTCTGCCTCAAGTACGGCCACAGCCTGCGCTGCCTCCAGAGGCACCTGGTAAACGGGGTTTTTTGGGGATTTTGGGGAATTTTGGGGGATTTGAGGGTTTTTTGGGGGATGTTAGGGGTGTTTTGGGAGGGCTGCCGGTGCTGTACCTGTGCGAGTTCTGCCTCAAGTACGGCCACAGCCTGCGCTGCCTCCAGAGGCACCTGGTAAATGGGGTTTTTGGGGGATTTTGGGGAATTTTGGGGGATTTGAGGGGTTTTTTGGGGATTTGGAGGGATTTTAGGGGTGTTTTGGGGGGGCTGCCGGTGCTGTACCTGTGCGAGTTCTGCCTCAAGTACAGCCACAGCCTGCGCTGCCTCCAGAGGCACCTGGTAAATGGGGTCTGGGGGAGAATTTGGGGGGCTTTTAGGGGGTTTAGGGCAGTTTGGGGGAGTTTTACGGGAGTTCCAGAGAGGTTTGAGGGAGTTTCAGGAGGATTTGGGGGAATTTGGGGAGTTTGAGGGAGTTTCAGGGGGGTTTGGGGGGAGTTTCAGGAGGATTTTGGGGAGTTTGAGGGAGTTTCAGGAGGATTTGGGGAAGTTTTAGGGGGGTTTGTGGGAGTTTAGGGGAGATTTGGGGGAGTTTAGGGCAGATTGGGGAGATTTAAGGGGAGTTTGGGGGCAGTTTTAGTGGGGACTGTGGGAGTTTCAATGGCTTTTGGGGTAGTTTTGAGGGGATTTGGGGGAGCAGAACAAAGCTGGAGTCAGGAATCCCTGATCTGGGGGCATCCCCAGAGGGATTGGAGGAGATTTCCGGGGGTTTCAATGGGATTTGTGGGAGTTTTAGGTTTATTTGAGGGAGTTTTGGGGCGATTTGGATATTTTTGGAGGCATTTGGGAGGATTTAGCCACCCCCTTACCCCAATTCCCTCCCCCTAAACTTCCCTCTGTCTCCCAATTTCTATTCCCCGATTTCCCTTTTTCTCCCCATTTTCACCCCCGATCTTCCCCTTCCCACCCCCAAAACCCCCCAAAAAACCCCCAAAACCCCCCCAGACCAAGTGTGACCTGCGGCACCCCCCTGGCAATGAGATTTACCGCAAGGGCACCATCTCCTTCTTCGAGATCGACGGCCGCAAGAACAAGGTCAGGGCAATTTGGGGGGCTCTGGGGAGGGTCCCGGGGGGCTCCCCCCACCCCAAACCCCGCTGAGACCCCCGGGACCCCTCCCCAGAGCTACTCCCAGAACCTCTGCCTGCTGGCCAAGTGTTTCCTGGACCACAAGACCCTTTACTACGACACCGACCCCTTCCTGTTCTACGTCATGACCGAGTACGACTGCAAGGGGTTCCACATCGTGGGCTACTTCTCCAAGGTGGGGGTCTGGGGAGGGATTTGGGGGGGTCTGAAGGGGATTTGGGTGGTCTGGGGGGGATTTGAGGGGGATTTGGGGAGATTTGAAGGGGGTTTGGAGGGTCTGGAGGAGATTTGAGGGGGGAATTGTGGGGGATTTGGGGCTCTGGAAAGGGTTTGGGGGGGGATTTGGGGGGTCTAGAGGGGATTTGGGGGGGAACTGGGGGGATTTGGGGAGGTCTGGAGAGGGTTTGGGGGAATTTGGAGGGGATTTGGAAGGTTTCGGGGGTCTGGAAAGGATTTGAGGGGGATTTGGGGGGTCTGGAGGAGATTTGGGGGGAACTGTGGGGGAGATTTGGGGGGATTTGGGGATTTAGGAGGTCTGGGGGGTCTGGAGGAGATTTGGGGGAAAATTAGGGGGGGTCTAGGGGGGATTTGGAGGAGATTTGGGAGGTCTGGAGGGGATTTGGTGGGATTTGAGGAGATTTGAGGGAGATTTAGAAGGCTTGGGGGGATTGGAGGGGTTTTGGGGAGGATTTAGGGGGAATTGGGGGGTCTGGAGGGGATTTGGGTGGGATTTATGGGGATTGGAGGGGATTTTGGGGGGGAATTTTGGGGGATTTGGGGGTGTGGATTTGGGGTGGTCCCAGGGGATTTTGGGGGTCACATCCTGGGGGGGTTTTGGGTACAATCCCAGGGGTTTTTGGGGTGGCTCCAGGGGATTTTGGGGTCCCATTCCTAGGGAGTTTTTGGGTTCCCATTCCTGGGAGGATTGTGGGGTGGCCCCAGGGGTTTTTGGGGTAGTTCCAGAGATTTTTGGGGTCCCATTCCTGGCGTTTCCTGCAGGAGAAGGAGTCGACCGAGGATTACAACGTGGCGTGCATCCTGACCCTGCCCCCGTACCAGCGCCGCGGCTACGGCAAGCTGCTCATCGAGTTCAGTCAGTGCCCCCCGAATCCCACCCCAAATCCCACCCCCCAAACCCTGAGAACCCCCAAATCCCACCCCCCAAACCCTGAGAACCCCCCAAAATCCCACCCCCCAAACCCTGGTAACCCCCAAATCCCACCCCCCAAATCCTGGGAAACTCCAAACCCCACCCCAGACCCTGGGAACCCCATGAAATCCCACCCCAAACTCACCAGAAATCCTGAGAAACCCCAAATTCCACCCCTCAAATCCTGGGAATGCTGAAATCCCACTCTAAACTCACCCGAAATCCTGGGAACCCCCAAATTCCACCCCAAGCTCACCCCAAACCCCAGGAACTCCAAAACCCCACCCCAAATTCCACCTCAAACCCCTGCGGACCCCTAAATCCTACCCCAAATCCCACCCCAAACCCTGTAAACCTCCCAAATCTTCAGGTGTCCCTCACCTGTTCCCCCTGTCCCAGCCCTGTCCCTCTCCTGTCCCCTTTGTCTCTTCTGTCTCACCTGTCCCCTGTCCCTCACCTGTGCAGGTTATGAGCTGTCCAAGGTGGAGGGCAAGACAGGGACCCCCTGTCCCCCACCTTTCCCAGCCCTGTCCCTCACCTGTCTCACCTGTCCCCTGTCTCACCTGTCTCAGGTTACGAGCTGTCCAAGGTGGAGGGCAAGACGGGCACCCCCTGTCCCCCACCTGTCCCAGCCCTGTCCCTCCCCAGTCCCAACCCTGTCCCTCACCTGTCTCACCAGTATCTCACCTGTCCCCCGTCTCACCTGTGCAGGTTACGAGCTGTCCAAGGTGGAGGGCAAGACGGGCACCCCCTGTCCCAGCCCTGTCCCTCCCCTGTCCCTCACCTGTCTCACCGGTATCTCACCTGTCCCCTGTCTCACCTGTGCAGGTTACGAGCTGTCCAAGGTGGAGGGCACAATGGGCACCCCCTGTCCCCCATCTTTCCCAGCCCTGTCCCTCACCTGTCCCCAGTCCCTCACCTGTCTCACCAGTATCTCACCTGTCCCGTCTCACCTGTGCAGGTTACGAGCTGTCCAAGGTGGAGGGCAAGACGGGCACGCCCGAGAAGCCGCTCTCGGACCTGGGGCTGCTCTCGTACCGCAGTTATTGGTCCCAGACCATCCTCGAGATCCTCATGGGGCTCAAGGCCGAGGCGGGCGAGCGGCCCCAGATCACCATCAAGTGAGACACGCCCCCTTCCCGGGACACGCCCCCTTCCCGGGACACGCCCCCTTCTCACCGAGACACGCCCCCTCCCCGGGACACGCCCCCTTCCCACTGAGACACACCCCCTTTCCGAGGGCACATTCCCCTTATAAACCCACAGAGGCTCCACCCCTCCCCAAAGCTCCACCCACCACAGAGCAATATCCAATAGAGGCAGTTCACCCAGGCCACACCCCTTCATAAAGCCATGCCTCTGTCCTTGAGGCTCCACCCCTTCACTAAGCTCCACCCACACAAGCAATACCAAATACGGGCAGCTCACCCAGGCCACGCCCCTTTCCTTAAGGCCCCACCCACCACAGAACAATATCCAATACAAGCAGTTCACCCAGGCCACGCCCCTTTCCTTAAGGCCCCACCCACCACAGAACAATATCCAATACAAGCAGTTCACCCAGGCCACGCCCCTTTCCTTCAGGCTCCACCCCTTCTCAAAGCTCCACCCACACAATACCAAATATGAGCAGCTCACCCACACCGTGCCCCTTCATAAAGCCACACCCATTTCCTTAAGGCTCCACCCCTTCCCAAAGCTCCACCTACCACAGAGCAATACCAAATATGGGCAGCTAACCCAGGCCACGCCCACTTGCAGAAGACACGCCCCTTTTTGGCCACAAGGATCCACCCCTCCTCAAAGCCCCACCCACCACACAACCACGCCCACCACAAGGGGTGTGGCACCTTCTCCAGGCCACACCCCCTGAGACTCCACCCCACCTGTCAATCAATGCTGAGCATTGCAGAGCACCTCCTCGAGGCCACGCCCCCACGTTTTAACCACGCCCACACATTCGAGGCTCCACCCCCTCATTTACCCAACCTTGGGGGGTGGTTGGGGGTCTCAGGTGGGTCTGGGGGGGTTTGGGAGGATTTTGGGGGGGTTTTGGGGGCTCAGGGGGGGTCAGGGAATTTTGGGGGGGTCAGGGGGTGGAGCCTCCCCTGATTGGCCCCTCCCCCCGCAGTGAGATCAGCGAGATCACGAGCATCAAGAAGGAGGACGTGATCTCCACGCTGCAGTACCTGAACCTCATCAACTACTACAAGGTGGGGCCCAAACACACCTGGGGGGGAGCCCACACACCTGGGGGGACCCCAAAACACCTGGGGGGGCCATGAAATACCTCCCTGTGTCCCCCTTTGGACACCTGGCTGACACACCTGTCTCACCTGTGCAGAGTCAGTACATCCTGACACACCTGTGCACACCTGTACAGGGTGAGTGCACCCTAACACACCTGTGCACACCTGTACAGGGTCATTACACTCGGCCACACGTCTCACATGTGCATACCTCTACACGCCTGTCTCACCTGTCCAACGTGTGCACACCTGTACACACCTGTGCACACCTGTCTCACCTGTGCAGTGTCAGTACACTCTGACACACCTGTGCACACCTGTGCACAACTGTCCCACCTGCAGGGTCAGTACACCCTGACACACCTGCACACACCTGCACACACCTGTCTCACCTGTCCCACAGGGCCAGTACATCCTGACACACCCGTGCACACACCTGCACACACCCGTGCACACCTGTCCCACCTGCAGGGTCAGTACATCCTGACACTGTCCGAGGACATTGTTGAGAGCCACGAGCATGCACACCTGCACACACCTATACACACACCTGACACACCTGTGCACACCTGTCTCACCTGTGCAGGGCCAGTACACCCTGACACACCCGTGCACACCTGTCTCACCTGTCCCACAGGGCCAGTACATCCTGACACACCCGTGCACACCTGTCTCACCTGTGCAGGGTCAGTACACCCTGACACACCTGTGCACACCTGTCTCACCTGTCCCACAGGGCCAGTACATCCTGACACACCTGTGCACACCTGTCTCACCTGTCCCACAGGGTCAGTACACCCTAACACACCTGCACACACCTGCACACACCTGTCTCACCTGTCCCACAGGGCCAGTACATCCTGACGCTGTCCGAGGACATCGTCGAGGGCCACGAGCGCGCCATGCTCAAGCGTTTGCTGCGCATCGACGCCAAGTGCCTGCACTTCACCCCCAAGGACTGGAGCAAGCGCGGCAAATGGTGAGGCCACGCCCACCCGGGACACGCCTCGGTCCGCCACGCCCACCTGGGACACACCCTGTCAGGCCACACCCAACAGGGAACTGCCCATGCAGGCCACACCCACCTGGGACACACCCCATGTGGACACACCCAGGCTGTGCCCTGCCAGGCTTGGCCACGCCCCCTGGGCCACACCCTTCTAGGCCACGCCCCCTTTGTTACCTGCTGCCGCTCATTAAACAGCACCTGGCCCCGCCCACAGCTGGCGCCGCAAATCCTTTATTGACCATAAAAGGGGCTGGGCTTAACCAGGCCACGCCCACTGCAGGAGTGGCCTTGTGGGTGTGGGTGTGGCTTTGGAACGCTCCTCCCATTTGTGGGCATGGCATCGCTTGTGGGTGTGGCTTTTGGAGGCTCCACCCATTGCAGGAGTGGCATCATTTGTGGGCGGAGCCTCCTATGAACATATTTGTTATTTTAAATAAAGTAGGTGGGGCCTCCACAGGCTCCACCCACACTGGGAGAGGCTCCAGGCACTCTCATTAAATAAACCCCACCCACTGGGTGTGGTCAGTGATGTTAATGAGGTGGGTGTGGCTTTAAGGCCTTGCCCATTCTGGGCATGGCTGCAGTTGGTCCACTGGTGTCATGGGAGAGGCGTGGCTTGTTCAGGCACCACCCCATCTGGGCGTGGCCTCTCATGGCTCCGCCTCCTCATCGCTGTCCTCGGTCACGGGAGCGTGGAGCTGGGGGAGGGGCGGGGTCAGGGACCTCCAAATGGGAGCCCAGACCCCCAAATTGTGACCCCAACCCCCAAAATGTGACCCCAGACCCCCCAAATACGACCCCAAATGTGACCCAAGACCCCCCAAATGTGACCACGCCCACCCAAAAGTGACCCCAGCTCCCCCAAATGCGACCCCAGACCCCCAGGTCTGACCCTGGACCCCCAAATGTAATCCCACTCCTCCAAATGTAAGCCCACCCACCTAAATGTGACTCTGACTCCCACAGTGTGACCCCAGACCCCCAAATGTGACACAAAAACTCCCAAACCTGACCCCAGACCCCCAAAGGTGACCCCGGACCCCCCAAAGGTGACCCCAGACCACCCCAAACTTGCCCCCAGACTCACGCTCCGGGCCAGGGGTCCCCACTGCAGGGCCCGGGCCAGGCCCCGCCCCGGGGGGGGCACGGTGTCACCCCCCCAGTCCGTGATGGCCCCAAACGTCCCCGTCACCGTCACCGACCTGACCTGGGGGCAAAGGGCAAAGGGCAGCGGGGGCACGGGGGTGAGACCCCCCCCAAGAGGGGAAATTGGGGCTGAGACCCCCGGTAGGGGAAATGGAGGGGCTGAGACCCCTCAAAAGGGGAAATGGAGAGGGTGAGACCCCCAGGACGGGGCTGAGATTCCCCTGGGAGGGGAAAATGGGGGCTGAGACCCCTGGCAAGGGAAACTGGGGGGCTGAGATGCCCCGGGAGGGACTGAGACCCCCAAGGAGGGGAAAAGAGTTGGGGGTCTCTGCCCAACGGGGGGGGGGGGTCTCTGCCCTATGGAGGTATTTTGGGTGGGGGTCTGTGCCCCATAGAGGAATTTGGGGGGGGTCTCTGCCCCAGAGAGGGATTTTGGGGGTCTCTGTCTCACCTGGGGGTCCCCCAGCGGGGTCTCTCCGGGCTCCCCCCCCCTCAGCACGGCCCCCGTGTATCCGGGGGGCAGCGGCAGCTCCCGACCCCCCAAACGGCGCCCCCGGAACGAGGCCCACAGATCTGGGGGGGACAGAGAGTGAGGGACCCCCAAAATAACCGCAAAAACCCACCCGGGACCCCTAAACCTGCTGGGGAACCCCAAAAAGCCCCTCGGAACCCCCAAACCCGCCGCGGGCCCCCAAACCGCCCCCACCCCATCCCCAGAGCCCCTCCCGACCCCTCCAAACGCAATCCCAGCCCCTCAAATTTAGAAGCTCCCTCAGGAGCCCCCAAATTCAGGATCCCCCTCAGGATCCCCCCCAAATCTGATCCCCCTCCGGATTCCCCCAAATTCAGGAGCCCCCTCGTGATCCCCCAAACCTGAGCCCCCTCATGATTCCCCCAAATTCCGGAGCCCCCTCAGGATCCCCCCAAATCCGATCCCCCTCAGGAGCCCCCTCAGGATCCCCCAAACCTGAGCCCCCTCATGATTCCCCCAAATTCCGGAGCCCCCTCACGATCCCCCCAAATCCGATCCCCCTCAGGATCCCTCCAAGTTCAGGAGCCCCCTCAGGGCCCCCTCAGCCCTCACCGCCGTCGGGGCCGGGCCGGGCCCGCAGGAACGCGGCCACAGGCGCGGGCCCGTCGTGCTGGATGCGGCAGGGCAGGAGCTGAACCGGGAGCGGCTCCGGGGGAGCCCCGGGAGGGACCCGGACCCGAACCGGAGCCGCCATTTTAGATTGGGGGGAATTGGGGGAAGTGACGTCACAGCGCGCCGGAAGAGGCGGGAGGCGCCATTTTGGAGGGAACAAAGATGGCGGCGTCCATAGGGGAGGAAAGATGGCGGAAGTGGGATGTGCAAGGAATGATGGGAGATGTGGTTTGGGGTCAGGGGGGTTTTTAAACTCCCTCTTCGTGTACTGTGACCCCTCCCAGACCCCCAGGGATCCCCCCGCAGCCCTATGGGAGCCCCCAGCCCCACAGAGACCCCCAGAGACCCCCGGGACCCCTCCCATCCCTCCCCACTCCTCAAATACCCCCCAGACCCCCCGTCACAGAGCCAGACACGAATTTTGGACTTTCCAAGTTTTTTTTTAGGAAGGGGGAGGTTACAAAACAGGGGCTGGGGGCGCCATGTCCCGACACGCCACAGCCCCCCCTCAGCTATGTCGCGACATCTCAGGCCCCGCCCTCCCCCCTCAGCAGCCGCGCCAGCAGCAGGACCCCCCCCCAGCGCTGCCCCCGCACCCGCCCCTCCCCCCCCGGCCCCCCCCCGCGCCAGGACCACGCCCTTGGGGGGGGCGGCGGCCGCCAGCGCCCATCCCCCACCCCCCCTCCGCCCCCCCCCCCTTCCGAGGGCACCAACAGGGGGGCGAGCGCGGGGGGAGGGGCGGCCGCGCCCCCCCCCCAGCACCAGGAGGGTCTCGGGCCCCCCCCCCAGCGCCCCCCAAAGGGCCTCGAAGGCGCTGCGGGCCCGGGGGGGGTCCCAGGGCGGGGGGAACCCGAGGGGGCGGAGCCGGACCCCCAGAGGCAGCTCCAGAGGAGGGAGGGGCGCCAGGAACGAGACCCCGCCCCCTTCCTGGGGGTCTCCTGCCCCCCTCCCCGGGCTGAAAATGGCGGCGGCCTCGAGGGAGGGGGGCAAAGCTCGGGGGGGGCGCAGGGTCAGGGTCAGCTCGGCCCCGCCCCCACCCCCCCCGCGACCCCCCCCCCAGCGCCGCCAGAGCCCCCTCGGCCCAGGCCCCCGCCCCCTCCCAGCAGCACCTGCAGCGCCAGCACGGGGGGGGGCGGGGCGGCAATGTGAGGAGGGGTCTCGGGGTCCCCAATTTGGGGAGGGGGTCCCGGAGCCCCCATTTCGGGTCGGGGTCCCCTCGCTTTGGGGCCCCCCCAGAGGCTCCAGGCGCAGGCGCAGTGGGAGGGGCACGGGCCGCCCCCCCCCCGCCAGCAGCGCCACCCCCCAACCCTCGGGGTCCTCCTGGGGGGCTCCGGGGGGGGGCCTCGAACGGGGGGAGGGGCCCGGGGAGGCAGCGCATGCGCAGGGGGGGAGGCGCGGGCAGCAGCGAGGGGGGGGCGCCCCCTCCCCCCCCCGGACCCCCCCCCGGAGCCGTTTTGGGGAGGGGGCGCGGGGGCGCAGCGCGGGGGGGGGCCCCAAAACCGCGGCCAATTTGGGGGGGGCCCAGCGCGGCCGCCAGCGCCCCCTGCAGGCGGCAGCGATCCCACAGGTCGGGGTCGCCCCCTCCCCAAATTGAGGGGGGGTCTCGGGGCGGGGGGGGGGCACAGCGGGACCCCCCCGCGGGGCAGGAGGGGGGCGGCGGCGCTCAGGACCCCCTGAGCCCCCCCCCCAGCCGCGCCCCCCGGCCGCCAGCGCCCTCCGCAGGTACCCGCGGAGCTGCGGCAGAATTTGGGGAGGGGTCGCGGGGGGGTCCCGCAGCACCCTGAGCACCGCGCGGAGCTGGGGGGAGCCGGGGGGGGGGCGGGGGCGCCCGCAGCACCTGCGCCATCAGCGCCCCCCCCAGGGATCCCCCCAAAACCTTGGCCAGCTCCAGCAGGTGCGGGGGGGCCGCGGGGTGACCCCCCCCCAACAACCTCTGAGCCGCGACCCCCAAAGCCCCGCCCGGGACCCCCCCCGAAACGGCGGCAATAGGAGAGAACGGCCCGGCAGAACAAATCGGGGGGACCCCCCCCCAAAAACTCCACCTGCGCCCAGAGCCACTCGCGGCCCCCCCGGGAGGATGATTTGGGGAGGGGTCGGGGGTCCCTTTGCAGCCCCCTCCGGGATTATTTGGGGAAGGGTCGGGGGTCTCGCAGCCCCCTCTAGAATTTGGGGAGGGGTCGGGAGTCTCTCAGCCTGACCCGGGGTAATTTGGGGAGGGGTCGGGGGTCTCTTTGCAGCCCCCCCCGGGGTAATTTGGGGGGGGTCGCAAAGCGCCGCGGCCGCCTCGAAACGGGGCAGGAAGAGCTCGGGGGGGTCCCCGGTGCCGCCGCCCCCCCCCGGGAACAGCGCGGCCGCCAAATGGGGGGGCAGCTCCGTGAGGGGCGGGGGGCGGGGCGGATTTTGGGGGTCCCCCCCCCGACGCCCCCCGCCCTGGAGGAGGCAGAGGAGGAAGAAGAGGCGCAGGGGGGGGGGCAGCGCGGGGTGCAGCGCCAGCGCCGCCAATCGCCGCGCCCCCCCCCGCGCCCAGACCCCCCCCCCAGCAGCGCCGCCTGCACCGGGGCCGGGTCCGCGCACGCCAAAACCGGGGGCCTCCCGGGACCCCCCCCCCCGGCACCGGAACGAGGGAGATGAAGGAGCTGGGCCCGGGCGGGGGGGGCGAGGCCGAAGGCAGAGCCTGGGGGGGGGAAAAGGGGAGGGGGCGTTAGAAATGGGGGGGGGGTGACTGAAATGGGGGGGAATCGTGGGGGGGGTTTGGGATTTGGGGGTCCTGGGGGGGGTCTGGGATTCGGGGAGGGGTCCCTTGGTCATAGGGGGGTGGGATTGGGGGGTATTGAAATGAGGGGGGGGGCAAAGGGGGGGGAATTCTGGGGGTCTGCAGGATTTGGGGGTCCTGGGGAGGTCTGAAATTGGGGGGGGGGGTCACTGGGATTTAGGGAGGTGGGATTTGGGGGGCATTAAAATGGGGGGGCCCAAAGGGAGGGAATCCTGGGGGTCTCCAAGATTTGGGGGTCCAGGGGTGTTGGGATTTGGGGAGGGGTCCCTGGGATTTGGGGGTCCCTGGAATTTAGGGGTCCCTGGGATTTGGGGTCCTGGGGAAGGGGTCTTGGACTGGGGGGTCCCCGGGATTTTGGGGGGGGTCTCTGGGTTTTTTGGGGTCTCTGCACTCACCCGGATCCAGCCCCGCCTCTCCCCAGGGATCCGCTGGGTCTGGGGGGGGGGGAAGGGATCAGGGGGTCGGGGGGGGCTCCCAGTCCATACTGGGACCCACTGGGAGCCCCCAACCCTTACTGGGACCCACTGGGAGCCCTCCAGACCTTACTGGGACCCACTGGGACCCTCCCAGTTCTTACTGGGACCCACTGGGAGCCCCCAACCCTTACTGGGACACTCTCAGTCCTTACTGGGACCCCTCCAGACTTTACTGGGAGCCTCTGAGACTCTCCCAGTGTTATGGGACCTTCCCAGTCCTTACTGGGACCCTCCCAACTCTTACTGGGACCCACTGGGACTCCCCAATCCTTACTGGGACCCCTCTCAGCCCTTACTGGGACCCCTTCAGACTTTACTGGGACCCCCTAGGACCCTCCCAGCCCTTACTGGGACCTTCCCAGTCCATACTGGGACTGACTGGGACCCTCGAGTCCATACTGGGACCGAATGAGACCTTCCCAGTCCTTACTGGGACACCCCAATCCTTACTGGGATGCCTTCAGACTTTACTGGGACTGACTGGTCCCCATCTCAGTCCTTACTGGGACACACTGGGACCTTCACAATCCTTACAGGGACCCCTTCAGACTTTACTGGGACCCACTGGGAGCCTCCCAGTCTATACTGGGACCCCCTAGGACCCTCCTAGTCCTTACTGGGAGTGACCAGGCCCTTCCCAGTCCTTACTGCGACCCACTGGGATCCTTCCAGTCCATACTGGGACCCCTTCAGACTTTACTGGGACACACTGGGATTCTCCCAACTCTTACTGGGACCGACCAGGATCCTCATAACCCTTACTGGGACCCACTGGGACCCTCACAGGATGCTCCCAACTCTTACTGGGACTCACTGGGACCCCTCAGTCCATACTGGGACCGACTGGGATCCCTTCAGACTTTACTGGGACCGACTGGGATCCCTTCAGACTTTACTGGGACTGACTGGGACCCTCCCACTCCTTACTGGGACACTCTCGGTCCTTACTGGGACCCTCCCAACTTTTACTGGGACCCACTGGGACCCTCCCAGTCCATACTGGGACCGACCGGGATCCCTTCAGACTTTACTGGGACTGACTGGGACGCTCCCAGTCCATACTGGGACCCCCTCCCACTCACCTGCCGCCCCCTCCGCCCTCAGCAGCAGCAGCGGCTGCGGCGCGGGGCAGCCCCGCCCGGGGGTCCCGGTGGTCCCGGTGCCGGTCCCGGTGTTCCCGGTGGTCCCGGGGGTCCCGGTGGCGGCCGCGATCCGCCGCAGCTCCCGCTCGCACTCCGCCGCCGCCGCCGGGGCCGTCCCCGCCGTTCCCGGGCGCTGCAGCAGCGCCGCCAGCGCCGCCAGCCCCGCGCGGTCCCCGCGGGCCGCGAGCACCGAGAGCGCGGCCACGAGCAGGAGGCACCGGGGCGGACCCGGGGCGGGCTCCGAGAGCAGCGCCAGCAGAGCGGCACCGGGATCGGAGCCATCGGAACCGGGAGCGGCCGCGCCGGGGTCGGCCCCGGCCGGGCAGCGCTCAGGGAGCGGCGGGGAATCGAGCAGCAGCAGCAGCAGCTCCGTCTGCAAGTGGGGAGGGGGTCAGGGGGAGAGACCCCCGGAGGGACCTCCCAGCATGGGGGACCCTCCCTCAATACGGGGGACCCCGAATGGGCCCAGCAGAGACCGAAAATTCCCATCAAGTGCCGCTAAATTCTCCTCAAGGGACCCCAAATCACACCCAGGGATCCCAAATTCTCCCTAAGGGACCTCAAATTTGCCTCAAGGCACCCCAAATCACACCCAGGGAGCCCAAAATCACCTCAAGGGACCCCAAATTCCTCTCAAGGGACCCCAAATTCTCCTCAAGGGAGCCCAAATTTCCCCCAGGTGACCCCAGATCATCCCCAGGGACTCCAAAATGCCCTCAAGGGACCCCAAATCACACCCAAATATCCCAAATTCCTCTCAAGCGCCCCAAAACCCACCCCGGGTGACCCCAAGTCACACCCAGGAACCCCACATTCCCCCCAAGGGACCCCAAATCACACCCAGGGATCCCAAATTCCACTCAAGAGACCTCAAATCATCCCCAGGGACCCCAAATCACACCCAAATACCCCAAAATCCCTTCAAGGGACCCCAAATCACACCCAGGGAGCCCAAAATTACCTCAAGGGACCCCAAATTCTCCTCAAGGGACCCCAAATCACACCCAGGCAGCCCAAATTCTCCTCAAGGGACCTCAAATTCCCCTTAAGGTACCCCAAATTACCCCCAGGGACCAAAAATTCCACTGAAGAGACGCCAAATTCCCCTCAAGGGACCACAAATCACACCCAAAGATCCCAAATTCTCCCTAAGGGACCTCAAATTTGCCTCAAGGCACCCCAAATCACCTCAAGGGACCCCAAATTCTTCTCAAGGGACCCCAAAATGCCCTCAAGGGAGCCCAAATCACACCCAAGTGACCCCAGATCATCCCCAGGGACCCCAAAATGCCCTCAAGGGAGCCCAGATCACACCCAAATATCCCAAATTTCCCCCAAATGACCCCAAACCCCCCCAGCCCCGGCCCCGCCCCTCTCTCCCGTCGCACACCTGATGACGTGCGGAGGGGCGGGGCCGGCGCAGGGCGGGGGGCGCGGGGGGCGCGAGCGCGGCCGCGAGCCGGGCCCAGGGACCCCCCCCCGCCATGGCCGCGGGGGCTGCCGGGAGCGCCGTGACGTCACAGCAACCCGCCCCCTCAATCCGTGACGTCACGCACACCCCGCGATGTCCGGGGAAGCGGCGGCGGACAGGTTGTGACGTCACAGCGCCCCCCTCCCCCCCCCCGCAGTTTTCCGTCCCTCCCCGGTGATGTCACAGGCGGGATTGGTGACGTCATATTTAATGTAGAGTGACGTGATAAGGGGCGGGGTTACTCACAGGCGGTTTGGGGGGCTCCTATGGACCCCCAGAGCCCCCCTGGGCCCTGCAGAACCCGCGTGTCCCCCCCACCCCATGTCCCCACCGTGTCCCCCTCCATGTTCCCAATGTCCCCCCCGTGTCCCCCCCAATGTCCCCCCCGTGTCCCCCCCAATGTCCCCCCCAATGTCCCCCCCGTGTCCCCTCCCTGTGTCCCCCCCCCCGCTCCGGTCGGACCGGCCGCGCTCCCGGCCCCGCCCCCCCCCCGGGGGTACCGGGGACCCGCCCCGACCGCACCAACCGGACCGGACCGAGGGGGGGGCAGGTGACACCCCCGGGGACATCCTGACCCCCCCCTGGGGACGCCATCCCCGTGTCCCTCTGTCCCCATCCCTGTGTCCCTCCATGTCCCCGTGTCCCCAAAGTCCTCACGTCTCCATCTCCGCTGTCCCCGCTGTCCCCGCTGTCCATGTCCCAATATCCCAATGTCCCCAAGAGCCCTCCCGTGTCCCCTGATGTCCCCGCTGTCCCCCGCCCCTCGTGGCTGTCCCTGATGTCCCAAAGTCCCCAGCGCCCCCATCCTCAATGTCCCTGATGTCCCGATGGCTGTCCAGGATGTCCCCGGGGCCCCCAATGCCCCAAAGTCCCCATGTCCCCATCCCCGGTGTCCCCCAGTGTCCCCTGATGTCCCCCGATGTCCCCATGTCTCCAATGTTCCCGGCGCTGACCCCGGGCCGGGCCGGGGGCTCCCGGTGCTGTCCCCAATGTCCCCAATGTCCCCCGCCCCCGTGGCTGTCCCCGATGTCCCCGTGGCTGTCCCCGATGTCCCCGGGGCTGTCCCCGATGTCCCCCGGTGTCCCCAACGCTGTCCCCGGGCCGGGGCGGGGGCTCCCCCGTTATTTCCCAAGCGGCGCCCGCCCGACCGGCTCCGGCTGCGGCGCGGCCCGGCCCGACCGGCGGAACCGGTCCGGGACAGCAGCGCGGGGCGGGACGGGGGACGCGCGGCGGGGCGGCACCGCCGGCACCGGCACCGCTCGGCACGGAACGGAACGGAACGGCACGGCTGGGACGGCACCGGCACCGCCCGGACCGGGACAGCACTGCCGGGACCGGGACAGGACCACCGGGCCTGGGACAGCACTGTTGGGATCGGGACAACACCGGGGCGGGACCGAGACAGCACAACCGGGACTGGGACAGCACAACCGGGATAACAGAACCGGGACTGGGATAACAGAGCCGGGACTGGAATAACAGAGCCAGGACAGCACAATCGGGACAGCAGAGCCGGGACAGCAGAGCCGGGACAGCACCGGGACAGTTGGGATAACAGAACCAGAACCGGGATAACAGAGCCAGAACCAGGATAACAGAGCTGGGACCGGGATAACAGAACCGGGACAGTCGGGATAACAGAACCGGGACCAGGATAACAGTGCCAGAACCGGGATAACAGAGCCAGAACCGGGATAACAGAGCCGGGACCGGGATAACAGAGCCAGAACCGGGATAACAGAACCGGGACCGGGATAACAGAGCCAGAACCGGGATAACAGAGCCAGGACCGGGATAACAGAGCCAGGACCGGGATAACAGAACTGGGATAACAGAGGACGGCAGAACCGGGACAGCCCCGGGACAGGCGGCCCCGGTGCTGAGGGGGCGGCTCGGGGCCGGTGGCACCGGTGTGACAGCGGGCGGGGACAGCGGGTGGGGACAGCGGGGACAGCGGTGACAGCGGTGACAGCGGCGGTGACGCCAGACCGGGACCAGGCACCGGAACTGCCCCAATCCCCGGGATCTGAGCCCGAACCCGGGATCCTCTGGAGGGCCGGGATCCGGCGGGATCGGGGATCCAGCACCAAACCTGACCGGGAGCTGAAATCAATCAAATCCTCGGGATCCGCCATCAAAACCCACCAAAAATCTGGGGTTTGGTGCTGACAGTGACCAAATCTTGGGGATCCGGCACCAAAACTGAACGAGGATTTGGGATTGGCTGCGGATATTGACCAAACACTCCGGATCTGGGATCAAACCCAACGGGGATCCGGCATCGAACCTGACCGAGGATCCTGTGGGGGATCCATCGGGATCAGGGGATCCATCAGAATCCGTCGGGATCAATCAGGATCCATCGGCCAGGATCAGGGATCCATTGGGATCAATCAGGATCCATCGGGATCAATCAGGATCCATCGGCCAAGGTCAAGGATCCATTGGGATCAATCAGGATCCATCGAGATCCATCAGGATTAATCAGAATCCATCGCGATCCATTGGGATCAATCGGGATCCACCGGGTTTGATCAGAATCCATTGGGATCCATCGGGATCAGTCAGGATTAATCAGAATCCATTGAGATAAATCAGGATCCATCAGAATCCATCGGGATCCACTGGGATCAATTGGGATCGATCAGGGTCCGTCGGGATCAACCAGGATCCATTGGGATAAATCAGAATCCATCAGAACCCATCGGGATCAATCAGGATCCCTCAGGATCAATCAGAATCCATCAGGATCAATCAGAATCCATCAGGATCCCTCAGGATCAATCAGAACCCATCAGAATCCATCGGGATCAATCAGAATCCATCGGGATCAACCAGGACCCGCCGTCCCGGCCATGCCGCGCGCGTTCCTGGTGAAGAAGCCGGTGGTGGCCACGGCCAAGCGCAACTGGAGCGAGCTCCCGGACGAGCAGCGCGCCGAGATCTACGTGCCCAGTACGGGGGGCGACGTCTGGGGGGCGTCTGGGGGGCTGGGGGGGCCGGGATCCATTGAGAAATGGGATTTGGGCGGGGGGAGGATCCATTGGGAAACAGGATTTGGGGGGAGCACAGGGATGTGGGGGCACCAGGATTCATTGGGAGATGGGATTTGAGGGGATTCAGGGATTTGGGGGGGCCAGGATCTATCAGGAAATGGAATTTTGGGGGGTCAGGATCCCCTGGGAGATGAGATTTGAGGAGATTCAGGGATTTGGGGGCACCAGGAATCCATCGGGAGATGGGATTTGGGGGGATTTAGGGATTTAGGAGGGACCAGGTGTCCAGGGGGACCCAGGAATTTGGGGGACCCAGGAATTTGGGAGGATTCAGGAATTTGGGGGGCCTCAGGAATTTGGGGAGTCCCAGGAATTCGGGGAGTCCCAGGAATTTTGGGGGTATCCCAAATGTTTTGGAGGTGCGCGGAAGGACCAAAGAATTCCGGAATTTTGGGGCTCCAGGAGACCCCGATTTTGGAAGTTTTGGGTGACCTCCTTCCCCTCCATCCAGGGGCGTCCCCTAAGTGACAAATTTGGGGTTCAGCCCCCAAATCCCACCCAAACTCTGGGACAGGGGGGATCGGGGAGGATTTTGGGGTGCCCAGACCCCCTGGCCCTTTTTGGGGTGGGGGTTTGGACCCCCGGGAGGGTTTGGGGATGATTTTGGGGTGATTTTGGGGTGATTTTAGGGGGATTTAGGGGAGGATTTTGGGGTGTCTGATGTGGGATTTAGGGGAGGATTTTGGGGTGATTTTAGGGGGATTTAGGGGAGGATTTTGGGGTGTCTGATGTGGGATTTAGGGGAGGATTTTGGGGTGATTTTGGGGTGTCTGATGTGGGATTTAGGGGAGGATTTTGGGGTGTCTGGGGGTGATTTTGGGGGGTTTTGGGCTGCCCGCCTGGGTGGGGGAGGGGATTTTTGGGTGTCGCCCGTGTCCCCAAGGGGGGGGCGGGGGTGGCGTCCCCCCCCCGGGCCCACGCGGGCGCCACCCGCTGGAAACCCCTAATTTGGGGCTGTAATTTGGGGCGTCATTCGGGGCTGTAATTTGGGGAGTCGCGGCCGGAGCCGCCCGACCGGTCCGGGGAACCCCAAAAGGGCGGGGGAGGGGAGCGGGGGAGGGGCCCCCAAATCCTCCTCGCGTCATGGGGGGGGGGCGGGGGGGGGGGTCCCCATTGTGGGGTTCGATATGGGGGGGGGGGGCGGGTCAGGTTTGGGGTTTTCCGATGATTTGGGGGGATTTTTGGGGGGATCCCGTTTTGGGGAGGGGGGGGCGTCGGGTCAGGTTTGGGGTGTCCCCATTGTGGGGTCCGATTTGGGAACGGGGGGGGGGGGGGTCAAATTTGGGGTGATTTTGGGGGGATTTTTGAGGTATCCCATTTTAGGAGGGGGTCACATTTGGGGTGATTTTTGGGTTTTTTTGAAGGTATCTCATTTTGGGGAGGGATCACATTTGGGGTGATTTTTGGGGGTTTTTTTTGGGGGATCCCATTTTGAGGAGGGGGGGTCGGGTAAGGTTTGGAGTTTCCCGATTATTTTTGGGGGGTTTTTTGGAGGGATCCCATTTTGGGGAGGGGGTTTGGGGGTGCAGGACCCCCCCCCTGAAGCCGTGCCCCCCCTCCCAGTCTGTCTGGGGGGCTGCCCCCTGCGCAGGGACCCCGAGCCGGCCGTGGGCTCCCCCTCCCCCCCACTCACCCCCACCCCGCAAGCCCCCCGTCAGGCCCCGCTGGACATGACGCTGCCCCCGCGCCCCCCCGGGCCCTTCCTGCACCCAAGGGAAAGGTAAGGGGGGGGGACCCCAAATCTGGGGGGGGGGGCCCAAATCTGGGGGGGTCCCGAAATTTGGAGGGGTCCTGAAAGGATGGGGGGGGGGAGAAAATGAGCTGGGGAGGGCCCAAACTGGGGGGGGCAAACTGAGATTGGGGGCCCCCAAAATGGGGGGGGGTCTCCAAAATTGGGGGTGCCCAAACTGGGGGGGGTTCCCCAAAATTGAAAATTGGGGGTGTCCAAACTAGAGGGGGATCTCCAAGTCCCCAAAACTTGAAATTTGGAGGTCCCCAAAATTGGGGGTGCCCAAACTGGGGAGGGTCCCTAAAATTGGGGGTGTCCAAATTGGGGGGGGGTGGTCCCCAAAATTGGGGGTGTCCAAATAGGGGGTGGTCCCCAAAATTGGCGGTCTCTGGGACTGGGGGCGTCTCTCTGATGGGGATTCCTTAGGGGAGGAGGGGTCTCCAAAACTGGGGGTCCCCAATTTTGGGGGGGGTGGGGGGGTCCCAAAATCCATGGGGGTCACTAAGGTGGGCTGGGGGTCCCCAAAACCAGAGGTCCCCAAGGAGGGCCAGTGCTTTTTGGTGGGGTCCCCAAAACTGGGGGGGGTCTCTCCTCATAACTGGGGGGTCCCAAGGGATGTTCGTCCCCCCCCCCCATTTAACCCCTTCCTCCCTCCCCTCTCTCTCAGGTCCCCTCGGGCCCTTTGGGCGCCCCCCTCCCCCCGGGGCTGCCCCTGGCCGGGGGGGTCCCCATGGGGGTCCCGGTGGCCGCGGGGGTCCCGGGGGGCTCCGAGCTCTTCTCGTGCCCCGTTTGCCACAAGAGCTTCGGCTTCCAGCGGATGCTGAACCGGCACCTCAAGTGCCACAGCGAGGTGAAGCGGCACCGGTGCCCCTACTGCGGCAAGGGCTTCAACGACACCTTCGACCTCAAGCGCCACGTGCGCACCCACACCGGTGAGAGCGGGGGGAACGGGATGGAACGGGATGGAACGGGTGGGAACAGCGTTGTGAATGAGATTGGAACGGGAATGGAGTGGGATTGGGATTGGGAATGGGGCAGGAAGGGCTTCAACGACACCTTCGACCTCAAGCGCCACGTGCGCACCCACACCGGTGAGAGCGGGGGGAACGGGATGGAACGGGATGGAATGGGTGGGATTGGGGCTGGAATGGGTGAAACTGGGGTGGGGAAAGGTTCAGTGACACCTTCGGTGCTCATCGACCTCAAGCGCCACGTGCGCACCCACACCGGTGAGAGCGGGGGGAACAGGACAGGAACGGGACAGGAACGGGATGGAACGGGATGGAACGGGATGGAACAGCGTTGTGAATGAGATTGGAACGGGAATGGAGTGGGATTGGGAATGGGGCAGGAAGGGCTTCAACAACGCCTTCGACCTCAAGCGCCACGTGCGCACCCACACCGGTGAGAGCGGAAATGGGAACGGGATTGGAACGGGATTGGAACGGGATTGGGGACAGGGACAGTGACAGCAACCAGCTCGGCCCCAATCTCCCCTCACTCCCCTGTCCCCACTTGTCCAGGCATATGTCCGGACAAGTGCTTCCTGCGTGACAATGCCCTGTGTCACTCATTCACTGTCCCTCTGTCCCCCTGTCCAGGTGTCCATCCGTACAAGTGCTCCCTGTGTGACAATGCCCTGTGTCCCTCTGTCCCTGTCCAGGTGTCCGTCCATACAAGCGCTCCCTGCGTGACAATGCCATGTGTCCCTCTGTCCCTGTCCAGGTGTCCGTCCGTACAAGTGCTCGCTCTGCGACAAGGCCTTCACGCAGCGCTGCTCGCTGGAGTCGCACCTGCGCAAGATCCACGGCGTGGCGCAGCGCTACGGCTACAAGGAGCGCCGGGCCAAGCTCTACGTGTGCGAGGAGTGCGGCGGCACGGCCGAGAGCCAGGACGCGCACCTGGCGCACCTGCGGCAGCGCCACCCGCACAGCCCGCTGCTGGCCAAGCTGGCCCGCAAGGCCGCGGCCACGCCCGCGCCGCGCCCGGCCCCGCCCCGCGCCGCCCCGACCCCGTAGGGGTGTGGGAAAGGGGTGGGGCCACGCCCGGCCACACCCCGTGTGGCTCCGCCCCCGTAGAGGTGTGGAAAAGGGGGCGGGGCCACGCCCAGTCACGCCCTGTGTGGCTCCGCCCCTATAGGGGACTCATAAGGAAGGTGGGGTCATGCCTGGTTGGGGAGGGACACGCCCATTTAGGGGAGGGCACGCCCATTTTGAGGTTAGGGGAGGGACACACCCAGTGTGGGAGGGACACGCCCATTTAGGGGAGGGACACACCCATTTTGAGGTTAGGGGAAGGACACGCCCCATTAGGGACACGCCCATTTAGGGAGGGACACGCCCAGTGTTAGAGGGACACACCCATTTAGGGAGGGACATGCCCAGTTATGGGTAGGACACTCCCATTTTGGGCAGGGACACACCCATTTTGGGCAGGGACACACCCAGTTGTGGGATGAGGAAGAAACGCTCTTAGGCCACGCCCACAAGGGAATTGTGGCTACGCCCATTGTGTTGGGATACGCCCCTTTTGGGCGGGGTCGGGGAGAGAATTTGGTGTTGAAGCCACGCCCATTTGGAAAAGAAGTCACACCCACTTTGCCCCCTTGGGAATTAAAGCCCCTCTATGCTCACTGACCACGCCCCTCGTGACGGAGGCCACGCCCCCTTCGGCTCAGGCCACGCCCCCTTGTTGGAGGTGGGGTCACGTGGGGGTCTCGGCAGCCCCTCCCCCACACCGTGGGTGCCGTTAGTTCCAGTTTTTATTGCCCGAAACCCCCCAAAATCGGGGGTGGGGGAGGGGGCGGTGGGGGAGGGGCGGCCCCTCCCTCTCCAGTTCCGCGGGGGGGGGGGAAGGGGGGGAGGGGTCGCCCCTCCCCCCCCCCCAAAGTCCAGTTCAATTCCCGCCCTTTGGTCATAGGCTCCGCCCCCTCCCCTCCCCCACCCCCGTGGGCGTTTGGCAAAAGCAGAAGGGGGGGGGATGGGGGAGGGGCGGCCACACCCACCCGACCCCTCCCCCAAAATCGTCCAGATCCCCCCTAAGGCAGCTTGGCAGGGATGGGGGAGGGGACCCCAAAAAATGCGGGGGGGACCCCCCCAAACAAAAGGGGGGGGGCGGCTCAAAATGGGAGGCGGGGGCGACAAAATTTGGGGAAATTAAAATTAAACCCCTCCCCATAAAGGGGGTGACCCCTCCTCAAAATTCTGCCCCGCCTCCCCCAAGAAGTTTCAGCCCCCAAATTTGGGGTGAAATGCCCAAAAAAATGGGGGGGGGGGGGCGCCCCCAATTTATGGGTGTGGCTCCCCCCCCCCCCCCCCGCCGAAATGGATCGTACCACCCTAAAAAAGGGGACCCCCCCCAGATTAGTGTTACCCCCCCAAAATAAATGAGGCGTTCCCCCAAAAGCGGGACCCCCCCTTCACGGGGCACCTCCTAATTAAGACGCGGCCCTCCCTAATTAACACACGCCCCCCCCCAATTAAGGCCTTGTTGTACCGCCCTGCGCCCGCCAGGGGGCGCCACCCACAGGGAAGGGGTTCTTAAAGGGGCCGCGCTCCGTTTTGGCGAGGTCGTTTCCAGGGGGGTTTTGGGGTTATTTGAGGGGGTTTTTTGGGGGGGACACCCCCCGAATTCTACTCGATGACCACGATGAGGTCCTCGCCCTCCAGGCTGAGCCCGGGGCGCACGTGGACCTTGGTGACTTTGCCGCCCACGGGCGCCGTCACCACCGTCTCCATCTTCATGGCGCTCAGCACGCACAGAGGGTCCCCCTTGGCCACCGTCGTGCCCTCCTTGACCCGGACCTCGACCACCTCCCCCGGCATCGGGGCGCCCACCTGGCCCTTGGCGCCTTTCTCGGCCTTGGGGTGCACGTGCATCTCCTGGGGGGGGGGGGGGTGGGAAATATGGGGGGGGGTCTGGGGTCACTGCGGTGTCACCCCAAGGTCATCACAGAGTTACCCCAAAGTCACCCCAAAGTCACCCCAAAATCACCCCAAAATCACCCCAAAGTCACCACAGAGTTACCCCAAAGTCACCCCAAAATCACCCCAAAGTCACCCCAAAGTCACCACAGAGTTACCCCAAAGTCACCCCAAAGTCACCCCAAAGTCACCCAAAATCACCACCGAGCTCGTCACCCTGGCCAGAACCTCCTGGAGTCCCCTCAAAATCACCCCGAACCCACCTTGGGTGCCTGCGTGTCCCACACCAGGATGGATCTCAGCTGCCCCCCCAAATTCCCCCAAACCCCCTAAAATCCCCTCAAAAATCCCCCCAAAAATCCCCCCAAAAATCTCCCCAAACTCCCCCAAATGCTCCAAAATCCCCCAAACTTCCCCAAAATCCCACCTTGAGCGCCTGCGTGTCCCGCACCAGGATGGATCTCAGCTGCCCCCCAAAACCACCCAAATCCCCCTAAAATCTCCCCAAAACCCCCAAAATCCCCCAAACCCACCTTGAGCGCCTGCGTGTCCCGCACCAGGATGGATCTCAGCTGCCCCCCAAAACCACCCAAATCCCCCTAAAATCCCCCAAAACCCCCCAGACCTCCCCAAACCCCCAAACCCACCTTGAGGGCCTGCGTGTCCCACACCAGGATGGATCTCAGCTGCCCTCCCAAAACCACCCAAATCCCCCTAAAATCCTCCCAAAATCCCCCAAATTCCCCCAAAATCCCAAACCCACCTTGAGTGCCTGCGTGTCCCGCACCAGGATGGATCTCAGCTGCCCGTTGAGCTCGAAGAAAACCTCGCGCTGCCCGGCCGCGTTCAGGTCCCCGAGCGCCAGCGCCTTGATGTGCAGCGTCTTACCCCGCTCCAGCTCCACCTGGGAGTAAAGTGGGAGTAAATCAGGTGCAAGGGTGTGTGACGGTGTCCAGAGGTGTGTAATTGGTGTGTAAGGGCGTCCAGGGGTGTGTAACTGGTGTGTAAGGGCCTTGGTGTGCAGGGTTTTATCCTGCTCCAGCTCCTCCTGCAAGTAAAGGGTGAGTAAATTGTGTGTAAGGGAGTAAATCATGTGTAAATGGTGTGTAAGGGTTTCCAGAGTGTGTAACTGGTGTGTAAGGGACATGCAGCTTCTTCCCCCGCTCCAGCTCCACCTAGGAGACCTGGGAGTAAACTGCGTGTAAAACTTGTGTAAATGGTGTGTAAGGGGCTCCAGGGCTGGGCAGAGAGTTCCAGGAGTGCACAAGTCCCAGTTCCCTCCCAGTCCATCCCAGTCCCTCCCAGTGCCCCCCAATCCCCTCCCAGTCCCCTCCAGTCCATCCCAGTCCCATCCCAGTTCCCCCCCAGTCCATCCCAGTTCCCCCCCAGTCCATCCCAGTCCCTCCCAGTGCCCCCCAATCCCCTCCCAGTCCCCTCCAGTCCATCCCAATCCCTTCCCAGTCCATCCCAGTTCCCCCCCAGTCCATCCCAGTCCCTCCCAGTCCCTCCCAATCCCCTCCCAGTCCCCTCCAGTCCATCCCAGTCCCATCCCAGTTCCCTCCCAATCCCTCCCAGTGCCCTTCACTCCCCTCCAATTCCCTCCCAATCCCCTCCCAGTTCATCCCAGTGTCCCCCCAGTTCATCCCAGTGCCCCCCCAGTCGCTCCCAGTCCATCCCAATCCCCTCCCAATCCCCTCCCAGTCCCCTCCAGCGCCCACCTCGAACTCCTCGGCCACGGTGGGCCCCTCGAGGAAGAGGCGGGTGCCCAGGCAGGCCACGGGCCCGAAGGTGCTGCGGAAGGAGTGGAACTCCTCGAACACCTTGGGGTAGAGCGCGGCCGAGAGCAGCTCCTCGGGGCTGGGGGGGGCCCCGAGCCGCGCCCCCAGCTCCCGGCCCAGCGCCTCGAAATCCAGCGGGGGCAGCGACGCCCCCGGGCGGCCCTCGACCCGCGGGAGGTCCTTCAGAACCTGGGGGAAATAAATCAACAGGGGTTAGTGTGGGACAGGGGGCAGTGACACCCCTGGGTGCCCCTTGACCCATGGGAGGTCCTTCAGAACCTGGGGGAAATAAATCAACAGGGGTTAGTGTGGGACAGGGGGCAGTGACACCCCTGGGTGCCCCTCGACGCGAGAGAGATCCTTCAGAACCTGGGGGGACAAGGGACATCATGGGACAGGGGACAAGGGACATCATGGGACAGGGGGCAGTGACACCCCTGGGTGCCCTCGACCCATGGGACGTCCTTCAGAACCTGGGGGGACAAACGAATGGGGGGTCAGTGGGGTGAGGGACACGGGAATGGGACAGGGACATCACAGCAATGGGATGGGGACACCGTAAAAATGGGGTGGGGGCATGGGACAGGACAGGGGACATGGGAAACAGGGTAGAGACAGCGTGGGAATGGGACGGGGGACAGGGGACAGGAGAGGGAACATTATGGGAATGGGATGAGGGACATGGGACAGGGGACATGGCAATGGGGTGGGTGCCATGGCAACCAGGGATGGAGACGGCAGCAGGGACTGCAGCATCCTGTTGCCATGGCAACAGCCTCTGGTACATCCTCCCAGTCCCTCCAGTGCCATCCCAGTTCATCCCAGTGCATCCCAGTTCATCCCAGTCCCTCCCAGTCCATCCCAGTCCCTTCCAGTGCATCCAGTTCATCCCACTCCCTCCCAGTCCCTCCCAGTGCCATCCAGTCCCTCCCAGTGCCATCCCAGTCCCTTCCAGTGCATCCCAGTTCATCCCACTCCTCCCAGTGCCACCCCAGTCCATCCCAGTTTCTCCCACTCCCCTCCAGTCCATCCCACTCCTCTCCAGTCCCTCCAGTCCCTCCCAGTTCCCTCCCAGTCCCTCGCAGTGCCCACCTTGGAGCGAAGGGCTCGGGGAAGCCGCCCGGGGGCCACCCCGATGTGGCCCTGCAGGAACTCCACCACGCTGAGCGGGAAGGAGAGCTCGTCGGCGCGCGCCTCCACCTCCTCGCGGGACAGCGCGTTCTGCACCATGACTGCGCCAGGTCCCCCACCACCTTCGACGTGGGCGTCACCTGGGGGGGCCAGGGGTCGCCAGGGGTCAGCTCGAGGTCACCTCGGGGTCATCTCACTGCTCGCTCTTGGTTAACTCATGGGGCTACTTGTGGTCAACTCAAGGATCGGCTCTTGGGTCATCTCGGGGTCACCTCATGGGTCAGTGTGGGAGGAACCTCTGGGTCAACTCTTGGGGTCATCTTGGGGTCAGCTCAGGGTCAGCTCATGGGTCACCGCATGACCTCTCTTGGTGGAACAACCACCCATGGAGATCCTCCCACCCACAGACATCCTCCATGCCATGGAGACCACCCACCCCATGGAGACCACCCAGTGCACATCACCCACCCCATGGAGACCCAAACCGCATGGAGATCACCCATCCATGGAGACCACCCGCCCCATGGACAGCATCTACCCTATGGAGACCACTGGTGAATATCACCCACCCCATGGAGACCTCCACTTCATGGACACCATTCTATGGACACCACCCACCCCATGGAGCCCCCACCCGGTGGACACCATTCTATGGAGACCACCCACCCCACAGACCTCCTCCATGCCATGAAGACCATCTGCCCTATGGACACCATTCTGTGGAGACCACCCCAAACCATAAAGACCTCCCACCCCATGGAGGCCATCTGCCCATGGACACCACCCACCCATGGAGACCATTCTAAGGAGACCCAAACCCCATGCAGACCCTCTACTCCATGGAGACCATTCTAAGGAGACCCCAACCCCATGGACACCATCTACCCCATGGACACCACCCAGTGAACACCACCCAGTAGACATCACCCACCCCACGGACACCATTCTATGGGGACCCCCACCCCATGCAGACCCCCTGGACCCCCCATTTTCCCCGTACCTTGATGAGGTCCCCGAGCAGCTTGTTGGCCTCGGTGTAGGCCTTCTTGACCTCCTTGAACTTGTGTCCCAGCCCATGGCGTGCGCCTGGAAGTGCAGGTTGGTGTACTGCCCGCCCGGGATCTCGTTCTCGTACACGTCCGCGTTGCCCGACTTCATGGTGGCCGTGCAGTCGAAGGCGGCGTAGAGGCCGCGCGCCGCCTCCCAGTACTCGCTGTACTCGAACACGCGCTGCAGGTCCAGCCCTGGGGACAGGGACATGTGGGGACATGTGGGGACATTGTGGGGACAGGGTGGGGACAGCATGGGGACAGCCTGGAGGCATGGCGGGGACACTGCAGGGACACTGTGGCACTCGCTGTACTCGAACACGCGCTGCAGGTCCAGCCCTGGGGACAGGGGACACGTGGGGACATGTGGGGACACCATGGGGACAGTGTGGGGACAGTGTGGGGACAGCATGGAGGCATGGCAGGGACATGGCAGGGACATGGCGGGGACACTGCAGGGACACTGTGGCACTCGCTGTACTCGAACACAGCGCTGCGGGTCCAGTCCTGGGATAGGAGACACGTGGGGACATGTGGGGACAGTGTGGGGACAGTGTGGGGACAGCATGGGGACATGGCAGGGACATGCAGGGACACTGTGGCACTCGCTGTACTCGAACACGCGCTGCAGGTCCAGCCCTGGGGACAGGGACACGTGGGGACAGTGTGGGGACAGTGTGGGACACCATGGGGACAGCATGGGGACAGCCTGGAGGCATGGCGGGGACACTGCAGGGACATGGCGGGGACACTGTGGCACTCGCTGTACTGGAACATGCGCTGCAGGTCCAGCCCTGGGGACAGGGGACACGTGGGGACACTGCAGGGACACCAAGGGGCTGTGGTGTGGGGCTGTGGTGGATTCGGGATGAAGTCGTGGCTGTGGTGGCACCTCAGGACTGTGGTGGCACCTCCATGCCTTGGTGACATCTCAAACCCTCATTGTCCCATTTAACCCTTGGGGACATCTCAAAGCCTTGCTGTCCCCCCATACCTTCATGTCCCCCCTGTCCATCCCCATGTCCCCACCTGTGTCCAGGGATGTCCCCTCATGTCCCCACCTGTGTCCAGGGCTGTCCCCCCATGTCCCCACCTGTGTCCAATGTCCCCCTGTCTGTCCCCATGTCCCCACTTGTGTCCAAGGATGTGCCCCCATGTCCCTACCTGTGTCCAGGGGTGTCCCCCCATGTCCCTCCATGTCCCCACCTGTGTCCCCATGTCCCCCACCTGTGTCCCCATGTCCCTCCCCATGTCCCCACCCGTGTCCCCACCTGTGTCCAGGGCTGTCCCCCATGTCCCTCCCCATGTCCCTCCCCATGTCCCCACCCGTGTCCCCATGTCCCCACTTGTGTCCAGGGCTGTCCCCCATGTCCCTCCCCATGTCCCCACCTGTGTCCCCGTGACCCCCCGTGTCCCCACCTGTGTCCAGGGCCGTCCCCCGCGCGCAGGCCACCACGGCGCCCATGCTGGGCTGGGAGGTCATGCCGGACATGGCGTCCACGGCCACGTCCACCACGTCGGCTCCGGCCTGGGCGGCCGCCAGCATGGAGGCCACGCCGGCCCCGGCCGTGTCGTGGGTGTGCACGTGCAGGGGCACCTCGGGGTGCTGCTCCCGGAGCGCACCCACCAGCAGCCGGCGGCCGCGGGCGTCAGGAGCCCGGCCATGTCCTGGGGAGGGGACACCGGGGTCACTGGGGGTCACTGGGGGGACATGGGGGGCATGGGGGCGTGGGGACCCTCAGTGTCCCACCCCTCATCCAGCCCGGCCATGTCCTGGGGAGGGGACACCGGGGTCACTCGGGGGGCACAGGACATGGGGACCCTCAGTGTCCCACCCTGGGTGGGTCAGGAGCTCGGCCATGTCCTGGGAGGGGACATGGGGGTCATTGGGGGGGTTTTGGGGGTCACCCAGGGCATGGGGACCCTCAATGTCCCACCCTCAATGTCCCACCCCTCATCATCCAGCCCGGCCATGTCCTGGGGAGAATGTCCTGGGGAGGGGACACTCGGAGGGGACACAGGGGATGTTGGGACCCTCAATGTCCCACCCTGGGTTGGTCCAGCCCAACCCTGGATAACAGAGGAGCCCCAAATTCACCCCAGCACCCCCAAATCCCTTTCCCAATTTGCCCAGGACCCCCCAAAACACCATAAACCCCCCCCAAACAACCCCAAACTCCCCCAAACACCCCCAGGACCCCCCAGACCCTGACCTTGATGTGTCCCCACCACCACCAGCTCCAGACCAACCCCAAAACCATTCCCCAAACCCAACCATTTCCCAACCACCCCGGGACCCCCCAAACTCCCCCAAATCCCCCCCAACTCCCCCAGGACCCCCCAGACGCCCACCTTGATGCAGAGCACGTGTGTCCCTGCTGCCACCATCTGTCATCCCATTTCCCCAAACCCCTCCAGAACCCCCCAGATCCCCCTGAAATCCCCCCAAATCCCCCAAATCCCCCCCAGGACCCCCCAAACACCCACCTTGATGCAGAGTATGTGTGTCCCCGCTGCACCATCTGTCATCCATTTCCCCAAACCCCTCCAAAACCCCCCAAATGCCCCTGAAACTCCCTCAAATCCCCCCCAAACCACTTCAAACCCCTCCAGGACCCCCCAAATCCCCCCCAGGACCCCCCAGACGCCCACCTTGATGCAGAGGATGTGTGTCCCCGCCGCCACCAGCTCCTTGGCCAGCCCCAGGTAGTAGCCCAGGCTGTACTTGGTGCGCGTGGGGTCGGCCACGTCGCCGGTGTAGGAGAGCGCGGCCTCCACCACGGCGCCGGCGCTGCCCGCGGCCTCCACGCCCAGCAGCAGGTTGGGCACGTAGTTGAGGGAGTCGAAGACGCGGAAAATGTCCATGCCGTTGGCCACGGCCACCTCGCAGAACCTGGGGACACCACGGGGACACCACGGGGACATCATGGGTTGGGGTCACCTCGGGGTGGCCTTGGTGGAGGTTTTGGGGTTGGGGTCACTTTGGTCACTCGGGGTTGCTCAGGGGGTCAGTTCTGGGTTGTTGTTTTGTCCTCAATGTCCCTTCTATGTCCCCATGTGGTCTGCTGGCACCTGTCATGTCCTCCCTTGTCCCCCCAATGTTTCTTGTCCCATATCTCCATCTCCCCAATGTCCCCAATGTCCCCCAACCACAGGGGCACCGCAGGGACATTGGTTGGGGTCACCTCGGGGTGGCCTTGGTGGAGGTTTTGGGGTTGGGGTCACTTTGGTCACTCAGGGTCATTTGGCCACGGCCACCTCACAGAACCTGGGGACACCATGGGGACACAACGGTTTGGGGACACCATGGGGACATCATGGGTTGGGGTCACCTCGGGGTGGCCTTGGTGGAGGTTTTGGGGTTGGGGTCACTTTGGTCACTCGGGGTTGTTTGGCCACGGCCACCTCGCAGAACCTGGGGACACCACGGGGACACCAAGGGGACACTGGTGGGGTCACCTCGGGGTGGTCTCATGGGAAGTTTTGGGGTTGGGGTCACTTTGGTCACTCGGGGTTGTTTGGCCACAGCCACCTCGCAGAACCTGGGGACACCACAGGGACACCATGGTTTGGGGACACCAAGGGGACATTGGGTGGGGTCACCTCGGGGTGGTCTCATGGGAAGTTTTGGGGTTGGGGTCACTTTGGTCACTCGGGGTTGCTCAGGGGGTCAGTTCTGTGTTGTTGTTTTGTCCTCAGTGTCCCCTTTTTATGGCCACGATGTCCCCATGGGGCCTGCTGGTCCCTGTCCTGTTGTGTCCCCATGTCCCCCTTGTCCCTTATCTCTCTGTGTCCCCCAATATCCCCCAATCTCCTCTGTCTCCCCAGTGTCCCCATGTCCCCAATGTCCCCAGGGTGTCCCCCCTCACCTGTGCACCACGTTGTCGGGGTAGTTGGTGTAGCCCACGGTGTTGTGTCCCCACGTCCCTGTGGTGTCCCCTCCATGTCCCCAAGGTGTCCCCATGTCCCTGTGGTGTCACCTCCGTGTCCCCAATGTCCCCAAGGTGTCCCCAAGGTGTCCCCAATGTCCCCAATGTCCCCCTGACCTGTGCACCACGTTGTCAGGGTAGTTGGTGCAGCCCACGGCGTTGGCGCCCCGTGTCCCTATGGTGTCCCCATGTCCCCAAGGTGTCCCCAAGGTGTCCCCACATCCCTGAGGTGTCCCCAGTGTCCCCAGTGTCCCCCTGACCTGTGCACCACGTTGTCGGGGTAGTTGGTGTAGCCCACGGCGTTGGCGCCCCGTGTCCCCCCTGTGTCCCCATGTCCCCAAGGTGTCTCCGAGGTGTCCCCAAGGTGTCCCCAATGTCCCCCTGACCTGTGCACCACGTTGTCGGGGTAGTTGGTGTAGCCCACGGCGTTGGCGCCCTGTGTCCCTATGATGTCCCCATGTCCCTAAGGTGTCCCCAAGGTGTCCCCAAGGTGTCCCCAGTGTCCCCAGTGTCCCCCTGACCTGTGCACCACGTTGTCGGGGTAGTTGGTGCAGCCCATGGCGTTGGCGCCCCCTGTCAACCCCGTGTCCCTATGATGTCCCCATGTCCCCAAGGTGTCCCCAGTGTCCCCAATGTCCCCCTGACCTGTGCACCACGTTGTCGGGGTAGTTGGTGTAGCCCATGGCGTTGTGTCCCCATGTCCCTGTGGTGTCCCCTCCATGTCCCCAACATGTCCCCGAGGTGTCCCCAGTGTCCCCAATGTCCCCCTGACCTGTGCACCACGTTGTTGGGGTAGTTGGTGTAGCCCACGGTGTTGGCGCCCTGTGTCCCCTCCGTGTCCCCATGTCCCCAAGGTGTCTCCGAGGTGTCCCCAGTGTCCCCATGTCCCCAAGGTGTCCCCAAGGTGTCCCCAAGGTGTCCCCAAGGTGTCCCCAATGTCCCCCTGACCTGTGCACCACGTTGTCGGGGTAGTTGGTGTAGCCCACGGCGTTGGCGCCCTGTGTCCCTATGGTGTCCCCATGTCCCCAAGGTGTCCCCAAGGTGTCCCCAGTGTCCCCAATGTCCCCCTGACCTGTGCACCACGTTGTCGGGGTAGTTGGTGTAGCCCACGGCGTTGGCGCCCCGCAGCAGCATCTGGAAGGGGATGTTGGGCACGAGGCGCCGCAGCTCCCGCAGCCGCTCCCAGGGACACTCGTGCAGGAACCGCATGGCCACGTCGAAGGTGGCGCCTGGGGACACGCCCCGCCCTCAGACACGCCCCTCGCGGGTGAGACACGCCCATCATGGGAGAGCCACGCCCACCACACGAAACCCACGCCCCTTCATTCGCGCCCTGTCCTCACCCCCTGTTCCTGTGCAAGCCCCACCCACAGGGAAAGCCCCGCCCCAAATGCCACACCCAAGCCCCACCCACTCAAGCCCAACCCCTCGGGTCGTTAATCCCCAGCCCCAGGTGCTCCTGCTAAAGCTCCTCCCATGAATGTCCCACCCTTTAAGCCACACCCATTTTAGCTCCTCCCCTTCACTGCCACACCCCATTAAACCTCTCCCCTCACTGCCCCACCCTATTAAGCCACTCCCCTTGATGCCCCACCCCATTAAGCCCCTCCTCTCACTACCACACTCCATTAAGCTCCCCTTGCTGCCCCACCCCCTCAAGCCCCTCCCCCTCAAGCCCCGCCCACCCCCATTAGCCCCGCCCACCTCCCCAGGTCTCCATGCTGCAGAGCGGGCTCAGCGCATGCAACACGAAGGGCGTGTCCCCCAATCCCCGCCCATTCCCTCAATCCCCTCCTATTCCCTCAATCCCCGCCCATTCCCTCAAGCCCCGCCCACCCCCCTTAGCCCCGCCCACCTCCCCAGGTCTCCATGCTGCAGAGCGGGCTCAGCTCGTGCGACACGAAGGGCACTAATGGCACACCTCAGCCCCTCCCCCTCAGGCCCCACCCCATCAAACCCCACCCCCTCAGGCCCCGCCCACCCCCTTAGCCCCGCCCACCTCCCCAGGTCTCCATGCTGCAGAGCGGGCTCAACGCGTGCGACACGAAGGGCGTGTCCCCCAATCCCCTCCCATTCCCTGAAGCCCCTCCCATTCCCTGAAGCCCCGCCCACCCCCTCAAGCCCCGCCCACCCCCCTTAGCCCCGCCCACCTCCCCAGGTCTCCATGCTGCAGAGCGGGCTCAGCTCGTGCGACACGAAGGGCATTAATGGCACACCTCGGCCCCTCCCCCTCAGGCCCCACCCCATCAAACCCCAGCCCCTCAGGCCCCGCCCACCCCCCTTAGCCCCGCCCACCTCCCCAGGTCTCCATGCTGCAGAGCGGGCTCAGCGCATGCAACACGAAGGGCGTGTCCCCCAATCCCCGCCCATTCCCTCAATCCCCTCCCATTCCCTCAAGCCCCGCCCATTCCCTCAAGCCCCGCCCACTCTCCCCAAGCCCCGCCCACCTCCCCAGGTCTCCATGCTGCAGAGCGGGCTCAGCGCGTGCGGAACGAAGGGCGTGTCCCCCAATCCCCGCCCATTCCCTCAAGCCCCGCCCACCCCCCTTAGCCCCGCCCACCTCCCCAGGTCTCCATGCTGCAGAGCGGGCTCAGCGCGTGCGACACGAAGGGCGTGTCCCTCAATCCCCGCCCATTCCTTCAATCCCCTCCCACTCCCTCAATCCCCTCCCATTCCCTCAAGCCCCGCCCACCCCGAGCCCCGCCCACCTCCCCAGGTCTCCATGCCGCAGAGCGGGCTCAGCGCGTGCGACACGAAGGGCGTGTCCCCCAATCCCCGCCCATTCCCTCAATCCCCTCCCATTCCCTCAATCCCCGCCCATTCCCTCAAGCCCCGCCCACCCCCCTTAGCCCCGCCCACCTCCCCAGGTCTCCATGCTGCAGAGCGGGCTCAGCTCGTGCGACACGAAGGGCACTAATGGCACACCTCAGCCCCTCCCCCTCAGGCCCCACCCCATCAAACCCCACCCCCTCAGGCCCCGCCCACCCCCTTAGCCCCGCCCACCTCCCCAGGTCTCCATGCTGCAGAGCGGGCTCAGCGCCGTGCGACACGAAGGGCACTAATGGCACACCTCGGCCCCTCCCCCTCAGGCCCCACCCCATCAAACCCCACCCCCTTAGGCCCCGCCCACCCCCCTTAGCCCCGCCCACCTCCCCAGGTCTCCATGCTGCAGAGCGGGCTCAGCGCGTGCGACACGAAGGGCGCTACGCGGGCCAGGTCGCGGGTGCGCACGCGCGTGGCCAGCAGGGACTGGTGCGCGTCGCGGAAGGTGGTGTCGGTGAGCAGCAGCCCCCGGTGCGCCCGCAGCGCCCGCGCGAACCCCGCGGGGCCCTCGCGCTGCAGCACCGCCCGCAGGCCCTCGGGGGGCGAGCCTGCGTCGGGGGCAACGGGGGACAGCGGTTAGGGGGGCTGCAAAGGGAATGGGGGCACCTGGATGGGGCAGGGGGGCAGAGGTTAGGGGGGCTGGAAGGGGAATGGGGGCACCTCAATGGGGCAGGGGGGGCAGAGGTTAGGGGGGCTGGAAGGGGAATGGGGGCACCTGGATGGGGCACGGGGGCAGAGGTTAGGGGGGCTGCAAAGGGGGCACCTGAATGGGGCAGGGGGGCAGAGGTTAGGGGGGCTGCAAAGGGGGCACCTGGATGGGGCACGGGGACAGCGGTTAGGGGGGCTGCAAGGGGAATGGGGGCACCTGGATGGGGCAGGGGGGCAGAGGTTAGGGGGGCTGCAAGGGGAATGGGGGCACCTGGATGGGGCACGGGGACAGCGGTTAGGGGGGCTGCAAAGGGGAATGGGGGCACCTGGATGGGGCAGGGGGGCAGAGGTTAGGGGGGCTGCAAGGGGAATGGGGGCACCTGGATGGGGCAGGGGGGCAGAGGTTAGGGGGGCTGCAAGGGGAATGGGGGCATCTGAATGGGGCAGGGGGGCAGAGGTTAGGGGGGCTGCAAAGGGAATGGGGGCACCTCAATGGGGCAGGGGGGCAGAGGTTAGGGGGGCTGCAAAGGGAATGGGGGCACCTCAATGGGGCAGGGGGGCAGAGGTTAGAGGGGGCAGTAAAGGGGGCAGTAAAGGGGGGCAGGAAATGGGGAGGGGTCAGAGAGGGGCAGGGGGCACCTGTGTGGGGCAGGGGGGGAGAGGTTAGAGGGGGCAGTAAAGGGGGCAGTAAAGGGGGGCAGGGGGCAGAGAGGGGACAGAGAGGGGGCAGAAGTCAGAGGAGGGGGAAATGGGGACAGTAAAGGGGGGTAGTGGTCAGAAAGGGGGCAGGGGGCAGTAAAAGGGGCAGGGGGAGAGGTTAGAGAGGGCAGGGGGTAGTAAAGGGGGGCAGAGAGGGGGTCAGTGAGGGGGTAAGGAGGGGCAGGGGGCACCTGGGGGCACCAGGGGGAAGAGGTTATGGGGACAGGGGGAGTAAAGGGGGTACATTGGGGACACTTTGAGGACACTATGGGGACATGCTGGTGACACATTGGGGACACATTGGGGACACATTTGGGACACATTGGGGACACATTGGGGACACTCTGGGGACACTCTGGGGACACTTTGGGGACACTTTGGGGTGCCCCCCACTCACCCATGGGCACCGGAGGGGGGGTGGGCTCCACCAGCGCCGCCTTGGCCTTCACCGGGAGGGGGGTGCTGGGCCCGTTCACCATCACGTGACCTGGGGGGGGGGCGGGGACAGGTGTGACACGGGGGGGGGTGACAACCCCGGGGACCCCCCCCCCCAAAACGCCTTAGGGACCCCCAAACACTTCCCGGGCTCCCCCAGAACCCCACAGGAAAGGGATTTTGGGGATTTTGGGGATTTTGGGGATTTTGGGGATTTCTGCCCACCCAGGTAGTGCAGCAGCTTCTGGGCGCGGTTCTGGCCCGGCCGCAGGTGGAACAGCTCGGGGTTCTCATCGATGAACTGAGTGTCGGCAGCGCCCGCCAGGAACTGCGGGTGTGCCAGAACGTTCTGCAGGAACGGGATGTTGGTCTGCGGGAAAACGGGGGGTCAGGGGGGTCCTGGGGACCCCCAGGATGGGCTGGGGGCTCACAGAGAGCCCCCTTGTGACCCCCAAGAACCCCCTTGAATCCTCCCCAACCCCCCCCCACACCACCTCGACCCCCCCAGCCCCATTTTGAACCCCCTCAGCCCCATTTTGACCCTCCCAAGCCCCATTTTGATGCCCCCCAGCCCCATTTTGAACCCCCCCAGCCCCATTTTGACCCCTCCCAGTCCCATTTTGACCCCCCCAGCCCCATTTCGACCCCTCCCAGCCCCCTTTTGAGCCCCCCAGCCCCACCTTGACCCCCCGGATGCGGAACTCGGCCAGCGCCCGGCTCATCTTGGCGGCGGCCGCCGGCTGGTCGGGGCCGTGCGCCACCACCTTGACCAGCAGGGAATCGTAATGGGGCGAGATGAGAGCGCCCTGGAACGCCGAGGCGCCGTCCAGGCGGATCCCCATCCCCTCCCCGGAGCGGAACACCTGCGGGAGAGACCCAAAATCCCATGGAAACAGCCCAAAATGTAATGGAGACACCCCAAATCTGTGAACATCCCAAGGCGCCGTCCAGGCGGATCCCCATCCCTTCAACAGAGCAGAAAACCTAAAGGGAGAGACCCAAAATCCCATGGAAACGCCTCAAAATATCTGTGAACATCCCCAGGCCCCGTCCAGGCAGATCCCCATCCCCTCCCTGGAGCGGAAGCTGAAGGAAAAGACCCCAAAATCCCATGGGAACAGCCCAAAATTCAATGGAAACAGCCCAAAATCTGTGAACACCCCCAGGCCCCATCCAGGAGGATCCCCATCCCCTCCCCGGAGCGAAAAACCTAAAGGGAGAGACCCAAAACCCCATGGAAACGCCTCAAAATATCTGTGAACATCCCCAGGCCCCGTCCAGGCGGATCCCCATCCCCTCACCAGAGCGAAAAACCTAAAGGGAGGCACCCCAAAACCCCATGGAAACGCCACAAAATGCAACGGAAATGCCCCAAAATGCAACGGAAACACCGCAAATCCAATGGAAACGACCTAAATCCTATAAACAACTGGGAATCCTATAGACGCCGCAAATCCAATGGAAATGCCCCAAAATTGTACAGACACCACAAAATCCAATGGAAACACCCCAGAACCTACAGACGCCACAAAATCCAATGGAAACACCCCAAAATTGTACCGACACCACAAAATCCAATGGGAACACCCCAGAACCTACAGACACCACAAAATCCAATGGAAACACCTGAGAATTGTACAGACACCACAAAATCCAATGGAAACACCCCAGAATTGTACAGATGCCACAAAATCCAATGGAAACACCCCAGAATTGTACAGACACCACAAAATCCAATGGAAACGCCCCAAAATTGTACCGACACCACAAAATCCAATGGGAACACCCCAGAACCTACAGACACCATGGAACCCAATGGTGCTGTGTCCATCCCAGAGCTGTCCCCATCCCAGGGTCCCGTTTGTCCCCATCCCGGGGGTGCCCTGGCACTGTCCCCATCCTGGAGGTGTCCCCACCCCGGTTCTGTCCCCATCCCGGGGGTCCCGGGGGTCCCGGGGTCCCCCCTCACCTCGATGCGGCCGGTGTCGGGCTGGAAGCTGCGCGTGGGGTCCTGGCACTGTCCCCATCCCAATGTCCCATTTGTCCCCATCCCGGGGGTACCCTGGCACTGTCCCCATCCCGGGGGTGCTGTCCCCATCCCGGGGGTCCCGGGGGTCCTCACCTCGATGCGGCCGGTGTCGGGCTGGAAGCCGCGCGCGGGGTCCTCGGTGGTCACCCGGCACTGGATGGCGCAGCCGTTGACGCGGATCCGCTCCTGCTGCAGCCCCAGCTCGGGCAGTGAGCGCCCCGCGGCCACCTGGAGCTGCGCGTGCACCAGGTCCACGCTGGGGACACGGGGACAGCGGGGACAGCGGGTTAGGGGACATGGGGACAATGGGGACAATGGGGACACGGGGACAGTGGGGACAGCAGGGTTAGGGGACACAGGGACAATGGGGGACATGGGGACAGCAGGGACAATGCGTTAGGGGACATGGGGACAATGGGGACAATGGGGGACACGGGGACAGCGGGGTTAGGGGACATGGGGACAATGGGGGACACGGGGACACGGGGACAGCGGGGACACGGGGACAATGGGGGACACGGGGACAATGGGGACAATGGGTTAGGGGACATGGGGACACGGTGGGGACATGGGGACAATGGGGACAATGGGTTAGGGGACATGGGGACACGCTGGGGACACCGGGGGACAACGAGGTTAGGGGGTACAGGGGACACAGGGACAATGAGGGACACGGGGCAAGGGGGGACATTGCAGTGAGGGGGGTCAGGGCACACGGGGGGACACGGAGACAGTGGGGGACACAGGGATAGCAGAGGGACATGGGGACATTTGGGTCAGGGGACACAGGGGACAATGGGGACAGCACAGGGACAATGGGTCAGGGGACACAGGGGACAATGGGGACAGTGGGGTCAGCGGGGTACAGGGGACACAGGGACACGCTGGGGACACGGGGACATTGGGGGACACAGAGACAGAGGGGGGACAATGGGGACATTGGGGTCAGGGGGTACAGGGGACAATGGGGGACCATTTTTTTTGGTGTTCCCCCTGCCACTTTTGGTGTCCCCGATGCCATTTGTGGGGTCCCCAATGCCATTTTTGGGGTCCCCTCCGGGATATTTGGGTCCCCCCCCAGGATATTTGGGTCCCCCCAGGTTTCGGGGTCCCCCCAGGTTTCGGGGTCCCCCCGCTCACTCGGTGATCTCCTCGGTGACCGTGTGCTCCACCTGCAGCCGCGAGTTGACCTCGATGAAGTAATAGTCCCCGCTCTGGTCCACCAGGAACTCCACGGTGCCGGCGTTCTCGTAGCCCACCTGGGACCCCCGTGCTGGCTCAGTGAGGGCCGGGGGCTGCAGACCCCGGGGTCCCCCCAGCCCCGGCTCCTGGAGCCCCTCAAAGGTCCCCAAGGGTCCCCAATGTCCTCCTGGGGGCCTTCTAGGGTGGTTCTGGTTCCTCGATGTTCTCTCTCTCCTGGTCCCACAATGTCCACCTCAGTCCATCAATACTCATCTTGGTCACTCAATGTCCATCTGGGTCCCCAATGTCCACCTCAGTCCATCAATGCCCATCTTGGTCACTCAATGTCCATCTTGTTCACTCAGAGTCTACCTTGGTCCCCCAATGTCCATCTTGGTCACTCAATGTCCACTTGGGTCCCTCAATGTTCTCCCAGGAACCCCAGGTTTCTTCTGAGATCTTCAATGTTCACTTGAGTCCTGCCCAATGTCCACCTCAGTCCCTCAATGTCCACCTGGGTGCCCCAATGTCCATCTTGGTCACTCAATGTCCACCTGGGCCCTCCAATGTCCACGTGAGCCCCTCAATGTCCACCTCAGTCCCTCAAAGTCCATCTTGGTCCCTCGATGTCCACCTGGGTCCCCTGATGTCCTCCCAAGATCCCACCCCCATTGCCCTGGGGCTGTCCCCGAGTGTCCCTGCTGTCCCCATGGCTGTCCCTGCTGTCCCTGCTGTCCCCATCCTGTCCCCAGGTGTCCTTGCTGTCCCCAGGGCTGTCCCCATGGCTGTCCCCGCTGTTGCCAGGGCTGTCCCTGCTGTCCCCAGTGTCCCCAGGGCTGTCCCCACAATGTCCCCAGTGTCCCCAGGTGTCCCTGCTGTCCCCAGTGTCCCCAGGGCTGTCCCTGCTGTCCCCAGTGTCCCCTCTGTCCCCATGGCTGTCCCCATGGCTGTCCCTGCTGTCCCCATGGCTGTCCCCATGGCTGTCCCCACAATGTCCCCAGGGCTGTCCCCACAATGTCCCCGCTGTCCCCATCCTGTCCCCAGGTGTCACCTGGCGGGCCAGGCGCACGGCGTCGTCGGCCAGGCGCGCCCGCAGCTCCGGGGGCAGCCGCGCTGCCGGGGCGATCTCCACCACCTTCTGGTGCCGGCGCTGCACGGAGCAGTCGCGCTCGTAGAGATGGACCACGTTCCCGTGGGAGTCACCTGGGGGATCAGGAACCCAAAAATGGGACAACTGACCCCAAAAATGGAGAGACTGACCCCAAAAATGGGACCTGCACGGAGCAGTCGCACTCGTAGAGATGGACCACGTTCCCGTGGGAGTCACCTGGGGACGCCAAACATGGAGTGAATGACCCCAAAAATGGAGAGACTGACCCCAAAAATGGGACTGGGAACACCAAAAATGGAGTAACCGACCCCAAAAATGGGACCTGCACGGAGCAGTCGCACTCGTAGAGATGGACCACGTTCCCGTGGGAGTCACCTGGGGACACCAAAAATGGGAATATTGACCCCAAAAATGGGGAAACTGACCCCAAAAATGGGACTGGGAACCGCAAAAATGGGACTGGGAACCCCAAAAATGGAGTAACCGACCACAAAAGGGACCTGCACGGAGCAGTCGCGCTCGTAGAGATGGACCACGTTCCCGTGGGAGTCACCTGGGGATGGGGGACACCAAAAATGGGACAACTGACCCCAAAAATGGAGAAAATGACCCCAGAAATGGAGTAACAGACCCCAAAAGGGACCTGCACAGAGCAGTTGTGCTCGTACGGATGGACCACGATCCCGTGGGAGTCACCTGGGGGATTGGGGACACCAAAAATGGGACAACTGACCCCAAAAATGGAACTGGGAACACCAAAAATGGGACTGGGAGCCCCAAAAATGGAACTGGAGCCCCAAAAATGGAACTGGGAACGCAAACAATGGGACTGGGAACGCCAACAGTGGAACTGGGAACCCCAAAAATGGAACTGGAGCCCCAAAAATGGCCCATCAGACCCCAAAAGGGATCAGAGAACCCCGAAAGTGCCCCACCAGCCGTACCCAGGATCTGGACCTCGATGTGCCGCGGGCGCTCGATGAATTTCTCCACGAACAGGTCCCCGTTGCCAAAGGCGGCCAAAGCCTCCGAGGTGGCGCGCGAGAAATTCTCCTCCAGCTCCTGCGGGACCCCCAAAGTGGCTCCCCAAATTCCAGGGACACCCCAAAACCCAGGGACCCCCAAAACCAGGGACCTCAAATTTCAGTGATCCCCAAAACCAGGGATGCCAAAAGACAGGGACCCCAAATTCCCTGGACCCCAGAATGCAGGGATCTCCAAAACTCAGGGACCCCAAATTTCAGTGGCCCCAAATTGCAGGGATCCCAAATTCCAGGGACCCCAAAACCCAGGGACCCCGAATTCCAGGGACTCCAAATTTGGGGTTGCTGGGATTTGGGGTCCCAGGGATTTGGGGTTGCTGGGATTTGACATTTCTGGGGAATTTCATTTCTCAGGGATTTGGGACTCTGGGGATTTGGCATTCCTGGGGGATTTGGGATTTTGAGTGATTTGTGCTCCCGTGGATGGGGGTTGTGGGAGATTTAGGTCTGGGGGATTTGGGGTCTGGGGGATTTGGGTCTGGGGGATTTGGGTTCTGGGGGATTTGGGGTCTGGGGAATTTGGGTTCTCAGGAATTTGGGTTCTGGGGTATTTGGGGTCTGGGGTATTTGGGTCTGGGGGATTTGGGTTCCTGAGGAATTTGGGTCTGGGGGATTTGGGGTCTGGGGGATTTGGGTTCTGGGGAATTTGGGTCTGGGGGATTTGGGTTCTGGGGAATTTGGGTCTGGGGAATTTGGGGTCTGGGGATTTGGGGTCTGGAGGATTTGGGTTCCTGAGGAATTTGGGTTCCTGAGGAATTTGGGTCTGGGGGATTTGGGTCTGGGGGATTTTTGGGTTCTTGGGCACCAGAATTCCAGGGGATTTGGGTTCCTGAGGAATTTGGGTTCAGGGGGATTTGGGGTTCTGGGGGTTTGGGTTCCTGGGGGAATTGGGTCTGGGGTCGTACCTGGGGGGCCCGGACCACCCTCATGCCGCGGCCGCCCCCTCCATGGGCGGCTTTGAGGATCACGGGGAACCCGACCCGGGTGGCGAAATCGCGAGCCTCGGCCAGCGCCGACACCGGCGACGGCGTCCCCGGCACCACCGGCACCCCTGCGGCGGCACGGCGGCTCAGGGACCCCAAACCCCCCGAAAACCCCCAAAATACTCCCAGAGCCCAAAATCCCCCCTGAAATCCTCAAAAATATGGTCTGAAAATCCCCAAAATCCTCCCTGAAATCCCCAAAATCCCCCCTGAAACCCCCAAAAATCCCCCCTGAAACCCCCAAATCCCCCCCTGAAACCCCGAAAAATCCCCTCTGAAACCCCCAAAATCCTCCCTGAAACCCCCAAAATCCCCCCTGAAATCCCCAAATACCCCCTGAAACCCCCAAAATTCCCCCTGAAACCCCCAAAATTCCCCCTGAAACCCCCCAGAACACTCCCAGACCCCCAAAATCCCCCTTTTAACACCCCAAACCCCCTTTTAATCTCCCCAAATCCCCCTTTTAACCCCCCCAACCCCCCCAAATCCCCTTTGAACCTCCCCAAACCCCATTTTAACCTCCCCAAATCTCGTTTTGATCTCCCCAAAATCCCCATTTAAGCCACCGACACCCTCTTTTAACCCCCCCAAACCCCCTTTAAACCCCCTTTTAACCCCCCCAAACCCCCTTTTAACCCCCCCAGACCCATTTTAGCCCCCCCAAAGCCCCCCTGAGCCCCCCACCTGCGGCGATGGCGATGGCCCGCGCCTCCACCTTGTCCCCCATCTTCCTCACCACCTCGGGCCGGGGCCCCACGAAGCGAACGCCGGCGTCCAGGCAGGCCTGGGCGAAATCGGCGCGCTCCGACAGGAACCCGTACCCGGGGTGGATGGCATCGACCCCGTTCTCCTGAAAAATGGGGGGATTAGGGGGGGTTTAGGGGGGCTTTGGGACCCCCAGGGCTCCAACAGGAACCCATACCCGGGGTGGATGGCATCGACCCCGTTCTCCTGAAAAATGGGGGGGATTAGGGGGGCTTTGGGACCCCCAGGGCTCCGACAGGAACCCGTACCCGGGGTGGATGGCATCGACCCCGTTCTCCTGAAAAATGGGGGGATCAGGGGGGGTTTGGGACCCCCAGGGCACCCCCAGGGCTCTGACAGGAACCCGTACCCGGGGTGGATGGCATCGACCCCGTTCTCCTGAAAAATGGGGGGTCAGGGGGGTTTAGGGGGGCTTTGGGACCCCCAGGGCTCCAACAGGAACCCATACCCGGGGTGGATGGCATCGACCCCGTTCTCCTGAAAAATGGGGGGTCAGGGGGGTTTAGGGGGGCTTTGGGACCCTCAGGGCACCCCCAGGGCTCTGACAGGAACCCGTACCCGGGGTGGATGGCATCGACCCCGTTCTCCTGAAAAATGGGCGGTTTAGGGGGGCTTTGGGACCCCCAGGGCACCCCCAGGGCTCCGACAGGAACCCGTACCCGGGGTGGATGGAATCCACTCCATTTTCCTGGAAAATGGGGGGATTAGGGGGGGTTTAGGGGGGCTTTGGGACCCTCAGGGGCTTTGGGGACACCAGGGCACCCCCAGGGGATTTGGGGAGTCACAGGGCCACCAGGGCACCCCTGTGGGCACCCCCAGTGTCCCCAGGTGTGTCCCCGTACCTGTGCCACCCGGATGATGTCGGGGATGTGCAGGTAGGCCTGCACCGGGGGCAGCCCCCTCCCCACCAGGTACCCCGGGTGTGTCACAGCTGTGTCCCCCCATGCCCCCTGTGTCCCAGCTGTCCCCAGGTGTGTCCCAGCTGTGTCCCCCCATGCCCCTGTGTCCCCAGGTGTGTCCCAGCTGTCCCCAGGTGTGTCTGAGCTGTGTCCCCCCATGCCCCCTGTGTCCCCAGGTGTGCCCCCAGGTGTGTCCCAGCTGTCCCCAGGTGTGTCCCAGCTGTCCCCGTACCTGTGCCACGCGGATGATGTCGGGGATGTGCAGGTAGGCCTGCACCGGGGGCAGCCCCCTCCCCACCAGGTACGCCTCGTCCGCCTTCTGCCGGTGCATCTGCCCCGTGTCCTGCTCCGAGTACACGGCCACCGTGCGGATGCCCAGCTCCGTGCAGGCCCGGAACACGCGGATGGCAATCTCACCTGGGGACAGGGGGACATTGGGGACATTGGGGACACCCTGGGGACATTGGGACACCCTGGGGACATTGGGGACACCCTGAGGACATGGGGACACTGTGAGGACATGGGGACACTGTGAGGACATGGCACAGGGACACTCTGGGGACACGGCCACCGTGCGGATGCCCAGCTCCGTGCAGGCCCGGAACACGCGGATGGCAATCTCACCTGGGGACATCGGGGACATTGGGGACATTGGGGACATTGGGGACATGGGGACACCCTGGGGACATGGGGGACACAGGGACAGGGCTGTGGGGACATGGGGACACTCTGGAGATAGACACAGGGACACGGGCACCGTGCGGATGCCCAGCTCCGTGCAGGCCCGGAACACCCTGATGGCAATCTCACCTGGGGACAGGGGGACATTGGGACATTAAGGACACCCTGGGGACATTGGGGACACCCTGGGGACATTGGGGACACTGTGAGGATATGGCACAGGGACACGGGCACCGTGCGGATGCCCAGCTCCGTGCAGGCCCGGAACATGCGGATGATGACTTCATCCTGGGGACATCGGGGACACTGGGGACAGGGACACTCTGGGGACAGGGACAGGGCCACCATCCAGATCCCCAGTTCTGTGCATGCCCAGGACATGCGGATGATGACTTCATCCTGGGGACATTGGGGACATTGGGGACAGGGACATGGCCACCATCCAGATCCCCAGCTCTGTGCATGCCCAGGACATGTGGGTGGTGACTTCATCTTGGGGACACTCTGGGGACAGGGCCACCATCCAGACCCCCTGCTCTATGGACATCCAGGACACGTGGAGGGTGAGCTCATCCTGGGGACATTGGGGACAGTGGGACATGGACAGGGACACCCTGGGGACACTCTGGGGACACTCTGGGGACACTCTGGGGACAGGGCCACCGTGTGGATCCCCAGCTCTGTGCACGCCCAGAACACGTGGGTGGTGACTCCATCCTGGGGACACTCTGAGGACACGGGGACACTTGGGGACACTTGGGGACATGGAAACACCTTGGGGACACTTGAGGACATGGGGACACTTGGGGACACTTGGGGACATTTGGGGACACTTGGGGACATGGGGACACCCTGGGAACACTCTGAGGACACCTTGGGGACACCTTGGGGACACCTTGGGAACAACAACTTGGCGACCCCACCTGGGGCCACACGGGGTCAGGGGGGGGATTCAAGGGACATTGGGGGCTCAGGGGACATTGGAGGGTCAGGGTGGTTTGAGGAGGGGTCTCAGGAGGTCAGGGTGGGTTTGAGGAGGGGTCTCCCACCACTCACCCCTATTGGCCACCAGCACCTTCCTCAGGGGCCGGTAGCTGAGGGGCCTGGGGGGCATTGGGGGGGCATTGGGGGGTCTCAGGGGGTCAGGGTGGGTTTGGGGAGGGGTCCCAGGGGGTCTCCCATCACTCACCCCTATTGGCCACCAGCACCTTTCTCAGGGGTCGGTAGCTGAGGGGTCTGGGGGGCATTGGGGGGGCTCAGGGTGGGTTTGAGGGGGGGTCTCAGGGGGGTCAGGGTGGGTTTGAGGAGGGGTCTCCCATCACTCACCCCTGTTGGCCACCAGCACCTTCCTCAGGGGCCGGTAGCTGAGGGGCCTGGGGGGTCCCAGGGGGGCTCAGGGGGGTCTCAGGGGGGTCAGGGTGGGTTTGAGGAGGGGTCTCAGGGGCTCAGGGTGGTTTGAGGAGGGGTCTCCCATCACTCACCCCTATTGGCCACCAGCACCTTCCTCAGGGGCCGGTAGCTGAGGGGCCTGGGGGGTCCCAGGGGGGCTCAGGGGGGTCTCAGGGGGTCAGGGTGGTTTGAGGAGGGGTCTCCCATCACTCACCCCTGTTGGCCACCAGCACCTTCCTCAGGGGCCGGTAGCTGAGGGGTCTGGGGGGTCCCAGGGGGTCAGGGTGGGTTTGAGGAGGGGGCTCAGGGGGTCTCCCATCACTCACCCCTGTTGGCCACCAGCACCTTCCTCAGGGGCCGGTAGCTGAGGGGCCTGGGGGGGCTCAGGGGGTCAGGGTGGGTTTGAGGAGGGGTCTCAGGGGCTCAGTGTGGGTTTGAGGAGGGGTCTCCCATCACTCACCCCTGTTGGCCACCAGCACCTTCCTCAGGGGCCGGTAGCTGAGGGGCCTGGGGGGTCTCAGGGGGGTCTCAGGGGGTCAGGGTGGGTTTGAGGAGGGGTCTCCCATCACTCACCCCTGTTGGCCACCAGCACCTTCCTCAGGGGCCGGTAGCTGAGGGGCCGGGCGGGCCCGGGGGGGCCCCGGAGCAGCCGCAGCCCCAGGAGGGCGCGGCCCCCGCGGGGGCGGCACAGCTGGAACATCTGGGGGGGGGGGGAAAGGAAGGAAAATCGGAAAATTGGAAAATAATTGGAAAATTGTAAAATTGAGACCCCCGTTCCCCCCTCAAAGGGAGAATCCCCCTCCCCTCCCCCCCAAATCCCCTCTGCCCCACTGACCTTTGACCCCGCCCTGAGTCAAAAAGCCCCCGGGCTCCCCCTCCCCCGCTCACCTCTGCCCCAGTGACCTTTGACCTACCCCCCTTTGATCTTCCTTTGCATGGGGGTCTCACCCCTAAATCCCCCCAAATTCCACCCCTAAAATCCCCCAATTTTTGCTCAAAATTCCCCAAAAAATTCCTCCCAAATTTTCCCAAAATTCCCCCAAAAATTCCCCCAAAATTTCCCCCCAAAAATCCCTCCTGAAATTCCCTCAAATTCCTCCCAAAATCCTCCCTAAAAATGCCCCAAATTCCCCCCAAAAATTCCTCCGAAAGTCCTCCAAAAATCCCTCCAAAAATCTCCCCAAATCCCACCCAAAATCTGCCCCCAAAAAATCCCTAAAAATCCCCTAAAATCCCCCAAAAATCCCCAAAATTTCCCCAAAAATTCCTCCAAAAATCCCTCCCAAAATTCCCTCAAATTCCTCTCAAAATCCTCTCCAAAAAATCCCTAAAAATCCCCAAAAATCTCCCAAATCCCCCCCCGCACCAGGGTTTTTACACAACCCCCCCCTTGCACACTCAGGCCCGGGCCTGTCCCCCCTTGCACAACCCCCCCTCCCCCTCCCCTTGCACAACCCCCCCTTGCACAATCACCTCTTGCACGAGAATCCCCCCAAATTTGCACAAATCCCCCCCAAAATCCCCCCTTTTTGCACAAGTGTCCCCCCTTTTTGCACAAGTCCCCCTTCCCATTTTGCACAATGAGCCCCCAAAAATCCCCCCACGTTTTTGCACAAATCCCCCCCTTGCACAAATCCCCCCCATTTGCACAAATCCCCCCCATTTGCACAAATCCCCCTCCCCTTTTTGCACAAATCCCCCCCATTTGCACAAATCCCCCTCCCCTTTTTTGCACAATTTCCCCCCACAAAAATCCCCCCATTTTTGCACAAGCGTCCCCCCCTTTTTGCACAAATCCCCCTCCCCTTTTCGCACAATTGTCCCCCCTCATTTGCACAAATCCCCCCCAAAATCCCCCCCCATTTTACACAAATCCCTCTCCCCATTTTGCACAAATCCCCCTCCCCATTTTGCACAAATCCCTCTCCTTATTTTGCACAATTCCCCCCCTTTTTGCACAACCCCCCCTTGCACAAATCCCCCTCCCCTTTTTTCACCATTTCCCCCCAACAAAAATCCCCCCGCTTTTGCACAAACGACCCCCCCTCATTTACACGAATCCCCCTCCCCTTTTTTGCACAACCCCCCCCTTGCACAAGTGTTCCCCCCCCCCTTTTTGCACAATTCCCCCCCCCCCAACCCTTGCACGACCCCAGCCCCTCCTGAGCCCCCTCCCCATTCCCGGCACCGTCACCGTCCCGTCCCCTGTTCTGTCCCGGTGTCCGTCTGTCCCCTCTCTGTCCGTCTGTCCCGGTGTCCCCTCTCTGTCCGTCTGTCCGGCCCGTCCCGACTCCCCCTATCCCCGGTACCGTCACTGTTCTGTCCCGGTGTCCGTCTGTCCGTCTGTCCCCTCTCTGTCCGTCTGTCCGGCCGGTTCCCCCCCCCCCCCCCTCCCCGGCCCGGTGAATCATTGACCGGGGGGGGCAAAGTCCGACCGGGCCGGGGGGGGGGGGGCACCGGGGGGGGGCACCGAGGGGCAAACTGGGACAAACTGGGGGGAAACTGGGGCAAAACCAGGGGAAAGTGGGACAAACTGGGAAAAACTGGGAAAAACTGGGGCAAAATGGGGGAAATTTGGGGAAATTGGGGGAAAATGTGGGGGGAAATGTGGGAAATTGGGAAAATGGGGGAAACTGGGAGGAAATGGGGAAAAACGGGGGAAAACTTGGGAAATGGGGGAAATTTGGGGAAATTGGGGGGAAATGGGGGAAATTGGGGGAAAATGTGGGGGGAAATGGGCAAAAATGGGGCAAACTAGGGGAAACTGAGGAAAAATGGGGGGAAACTGGGGAAAATTGGGGAAAATGGGGGATAAGTGAGAAAACTGAGGGAAAATTGGGGAAATGGGGGGGAAATGGGGCAAAATGGGGCAAACTGGGGGGAAAATTGGGTAAAATGGGGGGAAACTGGGGGAATTGGGGCTCCGGGTCCATATGGGGCTCTGTAAGGGGGGCTCCCATAGGGGGTCGTGGGGGGGTCTTGGGACTTGTAGGGGGTCCCATAGGGGGTCCCAAACCCCACTGGGGTCCCATAGGAGATCCTACAGAGGATCCTATAGGGGATCCTGTAGGGGGTCCGATAAGGGATTCTCTAGGGGGTCCCAAAGGGGGTCCTATAGGGGGTCCCGGGCCCCACATGGACTCTGAGGACCCATAGAAGGTCGCAAGCCCTATAGGGGATCCTGTGGGGGATTTCATAGGGGATTCTCTAGGGGGATCCTAAACGGGGTCCTATAACGGGTCCCATAGGGGGTCCCGGGCCCCATAGGACCCCCAGAGGGTCGCAGGCCCTATAGGGGATCCCATAGGGGTCCCATATGGGATTTTATAGGGGTTCGCACAGGGGGTCCCACGGGGGTCCCCAATTCCGCTCCGTGTCTTGGGGGGGGGAGGTCGCGGGGGTCGCGGGGGTCCCCGGGTTGGGGGGCGGCCCCTCCTCCCCCCAGCGCTGCCCCCCCCACGGCGGGGTCATGTCGCGACAGTCGGGCGATACCGGAGGTCACGTGGTTGCTCACTCACCGCTCCGCGACCGCCGCTTCCCCCCGCGTCCCGGAGGTCCCGCTGGCCACGCCCCCTCTGCCCCCATTGGCCGCTGGCCAGCGGGCCCGCCCACTGCTGGGGAGACCACGCCCTTTCACCCAAATATGGCGTCTCATTGGCTCCGCCGCTTCCGCCCTCGCCTCGCCATTGGCCCAATCAAATGTCACGCATCCCTCAGGCCCCGCCCCCTCCTTCATCGCATGAAGAGGCGGGGTTTCGTGACGTCACAGCCGAGCCTCCCGCTGCCATTGGCGGCTCTGCGGGCGCTGACGGGGCGGGGGCGGAGCCAAAGGGGAGGGGCGGGCCCGGATGATCTCACGTGATTCGCGCAGGCCCCGCCCTTACCGGATGTGCCACGAGCCGTCCTCCCGTCCGGTAGGGGGCGCCCTTTGCCGGCCGAGGCGGCGCTCCCGGGGCCGCCGGGGCTCTCTATGGCCGCCATCCCCCCGGGGGTCTCCACCAGCCCCTCGGGGCGCTCTGCGGCCGCTTCCCCCCCCTCAGGGAGCGGTTCTGCGCCCCCCCACACTCGGGAAGGGCCTTTAGGAGCCTTTAGGAGGGTGCAGGCCTCTCCCCCCGCCCTCTAAGAAACGTCCTAAAGCCCCTCACCGCCTTTAGGAGGACATTCCAAGCGGGGATCCCCGCTATAGGAGACCCTAAGACGGGAGTGCGGGGGCGCAGAGCCCCCAGAACGCTTCTCCCTCAGAGGAACCCCTCAGAACCCCTTCCCCGCATGCGGGGCCCCCTTGGGACTACAACTCCCGTCGTGCACCGCGTCACTCCAGCCACGCGCAGGCGCAGCTTCTTCTTCTCCCGCTGCTGCCATGGCAACTGCGGGGGCCCCCTTCGTTATGCGCATGCGTATCAGCGCCGAGCTGCGGCGGGAGGGCGGTGCGCCGCCATGACGAGGTTCTGATTGGCCCAGCCGCGCCGGCTCCTCCCACCTGCAGCAGGTGAGGGACTCTGATTGGTTTGCTGTCGCCGGCCACGCCCCCGGCGGCACCGCCCCCCCCGCAGTCGGGGCGCGGCCGCCGTCCCGCACGGACGGGCTCGCTCCGCGCTCCGCCGCCGCCGCCGCCATGGCCGATCCCGCCGCGCAGTCCTCGCTCGTCTCCTCCAGCTCCTCTTCCACCTCCGTGACCTCGTCCTCCGCCTCCTCCACGCGGGGCCTGGTCGGCGGTTCCATGTCGGGCTTCGGTAAGGGCCGGGCGGGGCCTGAGGGGGGTGCGGGAGGTGAGGCCTCGGCGGGGGCGTGAGGGGAAGGAGCCTCTGGGCGTTGGGTGTGAGGTAAAAACCGGCTGGGAGGGGCAGAAATAGCGAGGGAAAGCCTTGAGGGGGCGGTTAATGGGGGCAGGAGGCATTTGGGGGGCAGATCTGGGGGAAAAGCGGCGTTTGGGGGCTCGGTGTGAGGTAAAAAGTGTTTTAGAGGGGGTTAGAAATGGGTGAGGGGAGAACGTGAGGGGAAAATGAGGCAGAAAAGGCCTTGGGGGAGCAGATTTGGGGTGCAGGGACTTGAGGGGGACATTGAGGCCTTTTGGGGGTCTCTGTCAGGTTGAGGGTTTGGGGGACAGAAATGAGGGGTTAAAGAAGTTTTGGGGTAAAACAGAGGAGAAAAGGCCTTTGAAGGAGCCCGTTCTGGGGAAAGGATGCTTTTAGGGGGATTGTAAAGGGAAAATAAGTTTTTTATCGGGGGATTTTAGAGGACAAAGAGGCTCTGAAGTGGAGATTTGGTCGGTGGAGAAGATTTTGAGAGGTTGGCTTTGATGGGCAGCGACACCTCCACCCCCACATCTCTCAGCAAAACGGGGGAAAAATGCCCAGAAAAGGGAACTTTGGTGTATTTTGGGGGTTTTGGGGTCGTTGGGGACCTGGTGCTGCTCCGTCCGTCCTTGCCTGGGATTTTGGGGAGCGGGAATTTCACCCCCTCCATTCCATCCATCGCTCCGGAGCATCCTGACTCTGCAATTCCCACCATTTCACCCCAATTTCCACTCCTGGGCACCACCAAACCCCAAAACTCTGCGCTTTCACCCCAAATCTCCCCCTCGGGGAGCGAATTTCGGGGTGTTCCCCCCATCGGGACCCGTCCCTGCGCCGCTCCCTGTCCTCAAAACTGGGGGAAAAAAACCGAGGTGAAAATGCCCAAAATTGGGGATTCCAGCCTGGAATTTTCCTGGTGGTTTTTGGCGACGATGAAGCTGTGCCGGCCCCGCCTCCTTGGGGGGGGGGATGATTTTGGGGGGTTTTGGGGCATTTTTGGGGGGTGCCGAGCTCTCACCCTCTGTGTTCTCTTGCAGATCCCCCCAATTCTTCTTCCTCTTCCTCCTCCTCTTCCTCCTCCCAGCCCGTTTCTCTCTTTGCGGCTTCATCAGGCAAGTCTGCCCCTCTCTTCCTCCTTTTTTTCCTTTTTTTCCCTTTTTTCCTGCATCCTCAGAAAGAAAAATGTCTGGGGAGGTGGGAATTGGAAGCCCCCCTACCCTAAAAAAGCCCCCCTGGATTTTGGGGGGGGGGTCCCCAGAGCCACTTTGGGGCTCCCCAAGGTTGGTTTGGGGTCTCACAAATGTCACATCAAAGGGGGGGAATCCCCCCTAAAATAACCCCTGGATTTTGGGGAGGGGGCACAAACGCTGCTCCAAAAAAATGGGGCGACAAAGGGTTAAACTCACCAAAACCAGACATTTTTCTTTTGCTCTGTTTTCCTGCTCTTTATCTCGGTTTTCTTGTCCTTTTTTCGGGGTCACCCCCCTGCACCCCAAGGCTGCTCCCTCCCCCCCCCAAAGCTTTGCACGCCCCCCCCGCTGCTGCTCGAGGTGAAATTCGTCGTTTTTTGTGGTTTGGCCTCAAAAATTCCTGCCCCCCCCCTCAATGCCTGCGCCGTGTCCCACCCGCCGCTGGGGGGGCTGGAATGGGGGGAGAGACCCCAAAATCCTCCCCAAAATGGGGAAGGGCTGAAGGAACCCCCAGACCCAAAACTGGGGGGAGAGACCCCAAAATCTCCCCCAAAATGGGGAAGGGCTGAAGGAACCCCCAGACCCAAAACTGGGGGGTTTCACCCCAAAATCCCCCTCAAAATGGGGAAGGGCTGAAGGAACCCCCAGACCCAAAACTGGGGGGAGAGACCCCAAAAATGGATTGAGGGACACCCCCAATTTTTAGCACCCAAAGCTTCAGGTTTGGGGTGTCCCCCCACCACATCAATGTGAACCCAAAATGGGGGGTTTAACCCCAAAATGGGGGTTGGGTTTGAGTCCAAAATGAGCTTTTTTAGCCCCAAAATGGGATTTGGGTTTGGTTCCAAAATGGGCTTTTTTTTAGACCCAAAATGGGCTTTTATAGCCCCAAAATCAGATTTGGGTTTGGTTCTAAAATTATCTTTTACAGCCCCAAACTGGAATTTGGGTTTGGTTCCAAAATGGGCTTTTTTTAGCCCCAAAATTGGCCTTTTTTTAGCCCCAAAATGGGGTTTGGGTTTGGTTCCAAAATGGGATTTTTAGCCCTAAAATGGGATTTGGGTTTGGATCCAAAATGGGATTTTTTAGCCCCAAAATTGGCCTTTTTTTAGCCCCAAAATGGGGTTTGGGTTTGGATCCAAAATGGGCTTTTTTTAGCCCCAAAATTGGCCTTTTTTAGCCCTAAAATGGGGTTTGGGTTTGGTTCCAAAATGGGATTTTTAGCCCTAAAATGGGATTTGGGTTTGGATCCAAAATGGGATTTTTTAGCCCCAAAATTGGCCTTTTTTTAGCCCCAAAATGGGGTTTGGGTTTGGATCCAAAATGGGCTTTTTTTAGCCCCAAAATTGGCCTTTTTTAGCCCTAAAATGGGGTTTGGGTTTGGTTCCAAAATGGGCATTTTTAACCCCAAAATGAGATTTGGGTTTGGTTCCAAAATGGGCTTTTTTAGCCCCAAAATTGGGGTTTTTAGCCCCAAACTGGGGTCTCTCCTCCCAGGGTTTTGGGGTGTATTTGAGGGAGGGATTGGGGGGATCCTCTGTGCCGCCGCTTGACCCTCCCCCCCCTGCATGGGGGAACCCCAAAATTCTCTGGGGAACCCCAAAATTGCCCTCGCGCATGGCTGAGATCGGGGGGACCCCAAAATTCTCTGGGGGACCCCAAAACCACCCCCAGGCATGGCTGAGATCTGGGGGACCCCTGAATTTTGGGGAGCATGGCTGGAATGGGGGGGGGAACCCCAAAACCTGCGTGGGGACCCCAAAACCGCCGCCCCCCCCCCCCGCATGGCTGGGACCCCAAAATTCTGCGTGGGGACCCCAAAACCGCCCCCCCCATATGGTTGGGATGGGGGGGGGGACCCCAAAACCACTCTGGGGGTCCCCAAGGCCACCAAATGGGGGGGACAAAATGGGGAGGGACCCTCAGAATGGGGGACAGGGGGGACCCCAAAACACCCCTGGGGGTGTCCCAGGCCACCAAATGGGGGGGACAGAGCAGGGAGGGGACCCCAAAATTCCCCGAGGCCACCAAATAGAGGGGGACAGAATGGGAGGGGACCCTCAGAACAGGGGACTCCAAAACCGCCCGAGGCCACCAAATAGAGGGGACAGAACGGGGGGGACCCCAAAACCCCCTTGGAGGCGCCCGAGGCCACCAAATGATGGGGACAGAATGGGGGGACCCCAAAACTGCTCTGGGAGTGCCCAAGGCCACCAAATGATGGGGACAGAATGGGAGGGCACCCTCAGAACAGGGGACCCCAAAACTGCTCTGGGGGCGCCCAAGGCCACCAAGTGGGGAGGCCCCTGACAATGGGGGATAGGGGACACCCCAAAATTCCCCGAGGCCACCAAATGCTGGGGACAGAACGGGAGGGGACCCTCAGACTGGGGGACCCCAAAACTGGTCTGGGGACTCCCAAGGCCACCAAATGGGGGGGACAGAACAGGGGGACCCTCAGAGCGGGCACCGGGCGCCCCCTGACCGTGCCCCCCCCCCCCCCCCCCCCCGCAGCGGCCCCGGGCGGGCGGGACCGGGGTCCCCCCCAGAGCCCCCCCGAGTCCCCGGAGTCTCCGTTCGAGGTGGTTCCGGACCGCGCCGCCTTCGACCGCGAGTTCGGGCCGGCGCTGGCGCAGATCCCCGAGGGCCGCGAGTGCCACTTCCCGCCCTCGCCCCGCACCGGCACCGCCACCGGCAGCGGGAGGGCGGCGCTGGCACGGCCCGTGCCCGGCTCGGCGGCCGCGCTGGAGGAGGTGTCGCGGTGCGTGCGGGAGATGCACAGCTTCACCAGCGAGCTGCTCTCCTGGCACCTGGTGGAGCCGCACCACGGCGGGGACGGCGGTGGTGACATCGGGGATGGTGGCGGTGACAGCGGGGACGGCGGCGGGGACGGCAGCGAGGGCGACGGCGGCGGCAGGAGCGGCGTTAATGGCGTCACCGGTGTCACCGGGGCTGGGAGTGGTGTCACCGGTGTCATCGCAATGGGGAAAGGTGCCACTGGTGTCACCACCATGGGGAATGGTGTCACTGGTGTCACCGCAATGGGGAAAGGTGTCACCAGCATTGGGAATGGTGTCACTGGTGTCACTGCAATGGGGAGCAATGTCACCGCAATGGGGAATGGTGCCACCAGTGCTGGGAATGGTGTCACTGGTGTCACTGCTCTTGGGAATGATGTCATTGGTGTCACCGCCATGGGGAAAGGTGTCACTGGTGTGACCGGGGCTGGGAATGGTGTCACTGGTGTCACCACAGTGGGGAGCAATGTCACCGCAATGGGGAAAGGTGTCACTGGTGTCACCACCATGGGGAGCAATGTCACCACAGTGGGGAAAGGTGTCACTGGTGTCACCGCAATGGGGAATGGTGCCACCAGTGCTGGGAATGGTGTCACCGGTGTCACTGCTCTTGGGAATGATGTCATTGGTGTCACTGCCATGGGGAGTGATGTCACCGGTGTCATCTCAATGGGGAAAAGCGTCACCAGCATTGGGAATGGCGTCACCGGTGTCACTGCAATGGGGAGAGGTGTCACCGGTGTCACCAGGGCTGGCAATGGTGTCACTGCCATGGGGAGTGATGTCACCGGTGTCACCTCAATGGGGAAAAGTGTCACCAGCATTGGGAATGGTGTCACTGCTGTGGGGAGTGGTGTCACTGGTGTCACCAGCACTGGGAGTGGCATTAGTGCCATTGGGAATGGTGTCACCGGTGTCACCAGCACTGGCAATGATGTCACCAGTGTCACCACAGTGGGGAAAAGCGTCACCGGTGTCACCGCCGTGGGGAATGGCTTCACTGGTGTCACCGCTGTCACCGGCATGGGGAATGGCGTCGCCGGTGGTGGCATCGGGAGCGGCCTCGGTGGCCTCGGGAACGGCGTCACTGTCACTGCCAGCGGTGTCACCGCCGTCAGCGGCATCAGGGGTGACATCGGCGCCCCCAGCGGTGGCACGGACGCCGACAGCTCCGGTGACTCCGACGACACCGTCATCGAGGAGGCGCCGGCCGAGGCCCCCCCGGCTGTCCCCAGGGATGTCCCCAGGGATGTCCCCAAGGATGTCCCCGCTGTCCCTGCTGTCCCCAAGGATGTCCCCAAGGATGTCCCCGCTGTCCCTGCTGTCCCCAAGGATGTCCCCAAGGATGTCCCCGCTGTCCCCGCTGTCCCCGCTGTCCCCGTCCAGGAGCACCTGCAGGAACTGGGGGAGCCCCCCCGGCCCCCCCCGGCTGGGACCCTGCCCCGCCTGGCAGGTAAAGACCCAAAAAGGGCTTTGGAACCCCAAAAAGGGGCTTTGGAACCCCAAAAAGGGCTTTGGAACCACAAAATGGGGCTGTGGAACCCCAAAAAGGGCTTTGGAACCCCAAAATGGGGCTTTGGAACCCCAAAATGGGGCTTTGGAACCCCAAAAAGGGCTTTCATACCCCAAAAAGGGCTGTGGAACCCCAAAAAGGCGCCGAAAGCAGCGAGGGCTGCAGGGAGGGGAGGCTCAGGGCTGCCTGGTTTTGGGGTGAAATTTGGGGGTTTTGGGGTGAAATTTGGGGGTTTTGGGGTAAAATCCGGGGGTTTTGGGGCCAAACCCGCCGGCACACTGTAGGGAGTGGTTAATTAACACTTTGTTTTAATGGGGGGGTGTAATTAATTAAGAGTTGTGTGTAATGAAGGGGCTGTTTAATGAGCGAGGGTAATTAGCGAGTTGAGGGCAAGCGGCATTGGGGGAAATGGCACGGGGACAGCGCAGGGACCTCGGTGACCCTCCTGTGTCCCCTCATTGTCACCCCCGTGTCCTTTCCTTGTCACCTCCTGTGACCTGGCCTCGTCACCCTCTGTGTCACTGCCATTGTCCTGCCTGTGTCCCCTCCTTGTCCCCTGGGTGTCCCCCTGTCTGTCCCCTCCGTGTCCCCGTGTGACCCCGCTGTCCCCCCATGTGTCCCCTCCATGTCCCCCTGTCTGTCCCCTCCTTGTCCCCCTGTCTGTCCCCTCCACGTCCCCCTGTCTGTCCCCCCCTGTGTAACCCCGCTGTCCCTCTGTCTGTCCCCCTGTAACCCCCTGTCCCTCTGTCCATCCCCCTGTAACCCCGCTGTCCCTCTGTCCGTCCTTCCCCCCGTAACCCCGCCGTCCCTCTGTCTGTCCCTGTCTGTCCCCCCGTAACCCCACTGTCCCTCTGTCTGTCCCCCTGTAACCCCACTGTCCCTCTGTCTGTCCCTGTCTGTCCCCCCGTAACCCCGCTGTCCGTCTGTCCGTCTGTCCCCCCTGTGTAACCCCGCTGTCCCTCTGTCTGACCGTCCCCCCGTAACCCCGCTGTCCGTCTGTCCCCCCATAACCGCGCTGTCCGTGTGTCTGTCGCAGCGGTGCAGGAGCTGCTGTTCTGGCGGGACGTGAGGAAGAGCGCGGTGGCGTTCGGCGCCAGCCTGGTGCTGCTGCTGTCGCTGGCCACGCTCAGCGCGGTGACGGTGCTGGCGCACGTGGCGCTGGCGCTGCTCTCGGTCACCATCAGCCTGCGCGTGTACCGGGCCGTGGTGCAGGCGCTGCAGAAATCCGACGAGGGGCACCCCTTCAGGTGGGGCTGGGGGCTGGGGGACCCCTTCAGGTGGGGCTGGGGGCTTTGGGGGTCTTTGGGCACCCCTTCAGGTGGGGCTGGGGGCTTGGGGGGCTTTGGGGGGCTTGGGCACCCCTTCAGGTGGGGCTGGGGGACCCCTTCAGGTGGGGCTGGGGGCTTTGGGGGGGCTTTGGGGGGCTTGGGGACCCCTTCAGGTGGGGCTGGGGGCTTGGGAACCCCCGGGGGGTTGGGGGGACCCCAGGGTGGGTTTGGGGGTCCGCAGGGTGGGCACCCCTTCAGGTGGGGCTGGGGGTTTGGGGGTCCCCAGGGTGGGTTTGGGGGCTTGGGGGACCCCTTCAGGTGGGGTTTGGGGGTTTGGGCACCCCTTCAGGTGGGGCTGGGGGACCCCTTCAGGTGGGGCTGGGGGCGTGGGGGGGCTTGGGGGCCTTGGGGACCCCTTCAGGTGGGGCTGGGGGCTTGGGGGGCTTGGGGACCCCTTCAGGTGGGGCTGGGGGCTTGGGGGGGCTTGGGCATCCCTTCAGGTGGGGCTGGGGGCATGGGGGACCCCTTCAGGTGGGGCTGGGGGCTGGGGGCTTGGGGGGCTTGGGGACCCCTTCAGGTGGGGCTGGGGGCTGGGGGACCCCTTCAGGTGGGGCTGGGGGCTTGGGGGGCTTGGGGGGCTTGGGGACCCCTTCAGGTGGGGCTGGGGGCTTGGGGGACCCCTTCAGGTGGGGCTGGGGGCTTTGGGGTTTGGGCACCCCTTCAGGTGGGGCTGGGGGCTTGGGGGGCTTGGGGACCCCTTCAGGTGGGGCTGGGGGCTTGGGGACCCCCAGGGTGGGTTTGGGGGGTTTGGGGACCCCTTCAGGTGGGGCTGGGGGCTTGGGGACTCCCGGGGGGGTTTGGGTTGTTTTTTGGGGACCCCCAAGGAGGGTTTGGGGACCCCTTCAGGGTGGGTCTGGGGACCCCCAAGGAGGGTTTGGGGATCCCTTCAGGTGGATCTTGGGGGTTTGGGGACCCCCATGGGGGGTTTGGGGTCTCCTAGTTTGGATTTGGGGGATTTGGGGTCCCCCAGGGTGGGAGGATTTTGGGGTGGGGAGGAGGATTTTGGGGTGCAAACAGGGATTTTGGGGTGTGGATGGGGATTTTGGGGTGCAAACAGGGATTTTGGGGGCATGGATGGGAGTTTTGGGGTGCAAACAGGGATTTTGGGGTGTCCCCACCCCAATCTCTGACCCGGACCTGACTCTGTCCCCCGACACCTCCCGTGGCTGGTGGGGTAGAGATGGATTTGCACATTCAGACCCAAACTTTGGGGTGCAGATGCAGATGTTGGGGTTCAGACACAGATTTTGGGGTTCAGACACAGATTTTGGGGTTCAGGATGGCGATTTTGGGGTTCAGACACAGATTTCGGGGTGTCCCCTCTCCCCAGAGCGTACCTGGATGTGGACTTGGCGCTGTCCCCCGAGGCGTTCCAGGGCACGTGGGATGGAGATGGATTATGATATTCAGACACAGATTTTGGGGTTCAGATGCAGATTTTGGGGTTCAGGATGGGGATTTTGGGGTTTAGGATGGGGATTTTGGGGTGTAGACTCAGATTTTGGGGTTCAGGATGGGGATTTTGGGGTTCAGACACAGATTTCGGGGTCCCCTCTCCCCAGAGCGTACCTGGACGTGGACCTGGCGCTGTCCCCCGAGGCGTTCCAGGGCTGGTGGGATAGAGATGGATTATGATATTCAGACCCAAACTTTGGGGTGCAGATGCAGATTTTGGGGTTTAGGACGGGGATTTTGGGGTTCAGACTCAGATTTTGGGGTCCCCTCTCCCCAGAGCGTACCTGGACGTGGACCTGGCGCTGTCCCCCGAGGCGTTCCAGGAGCACGCGGCCGTGGTGGCCCAGCACGTGAACCGCGCTCTGCGCCTGCTGCTCCACCTCTTCCTGGTGGAGGACCTGGTGGATTCCCTGGAGGTTCGGAGCCTTCCTCCCCTTCCTCCTTCCTCCTCCTCCTCCCTGACCCCCCAAAATCCCCCCCCAGGACCCCCCAAAACCTCTCCTGTGCCCCCCCCAGCTCGCCCTGACCATGTGGTTGATGACCTACGTGGGAGCCGTGTTCAACGGCATCACCCTCCTCATCCTCGGTGAGACCCCCCCCCCCCAAAAACGACCCCCCAAAGGTTTGGTTTTGGGGGCGCTGACCCCCAGAATTGCCACAGAATGGGGGGTTCCCCCCAAATAACCCCCCCTGTACCCCCTTTTCTCCCCAGCCGACATCTTGGCCTTCACCCTCCCGCCCCTGTATGAGAAATACGAGGTGAGCCCGCACTGAACCCCCCCAAATTAAAGGGGATCCCCCCCAAATTAAAGGGGATCCCCCCAAATTAAAGGGGACACCCCCAAATTAAAGGGGACACCCCCAAATTAAAGGGGACACCCCCAAAGTGAAGGGGACACCCCTGAAATCCCCATTTTTCCCCCCCAATTCAGGTGCAGATCAATCACTACATGGCCCTCGTCCGCCAACAGACCAAGGACCTCACGGCCAAGTAGGTGCTCGTGGAACCCCCCAAAAATCCTGGGGACCCCCCTAAAAAATCCTGGGTACCCCCCTAAAAAATCCTGGGGATCCAAAAAAAAATCCTGGGAACCTCCTAAAAATCCTGGGGATCCCCCCAAAAAATCCTGGCAACCTCCTAAAAATCCTGGGGATCCCAAAAAAAATCCTGGGAACCCCCGAAAAATCCTGGGGAACCTCCAAAAAATCCTGGGGACCCCTCAAAAATCCTGAAAACCCCTTAAAAAATCCTGGGGACCCCCCAAAACCCCCAGGCCCCCCCAAATGAGCTGTGCCCCCTCTCTCTGTAGGATCCAGGCGAAGCTCCCGGGTGTGGCCAAGAAGAAGCCGGAATAAACCACAGGGTGGGGGGGGGGGGAGTTTGGGGGTGCCCAGCGGTGCCCCCCCCACTCCAAGCTTGTGCCCCCCCCCCCAAAACTCCACCCAAACCTCCCCCCAAAATTCCCAAAATTTGTTCCCCTCCCCCATCTCACAGTGACGTCCGTCTGTGCCCCCCCCCCAGTTGAAATGGGGGGGGCTGAACCCCCAAAATCCCCCCCCCCAAAACCACCCCCTCCCCCCAAGCTCATCCCCCCCCACCCCCCCCCAGTTTTATTTTTTTAACGTTCATTGAGGTGAAATGTCTGTAACTGCTGTAAATGGGGGAGGGGGCTCAGCCTTGCCCACAGCCCCCCCAAACTGCGCCCCCGACCTCCCCTCGCTGCTGAGGGGGGTGGAACATGGGGGGAGACCCCCCCCCCCCCAAAAATAATAATCCACGTGTGGGGCTGTGGCTACAATAAACCACCGCGACAACGCCGGGGCTCTGTGCTGTGACACCCCAAAAATGGGCCCGGGACACCCCAAAAATGGGCCCGAGACACCCCAAAAATGGTCATGGGACACCCCAAAAATGGCCCCGAGACACCCCAAAAATGGTCTTGGGACACCCCAAAAATGGCCCTGGGACACCCCAAAAATGCCTCTGAGACCCGTCCTAGAAATGCCCCTGGGACCCCCCCCAAAATATGTTCCAAAAATGTCCCAAGACACCCCAAATGTCTCCAGAACCCTCCCCAAAAATGTCTCTGGGACCCCAAAATGTCCCTGGGACCCCAAAAATGTCCCTGTGCCCCCCCCAGATGTCCCAAGACCCCGGGGGTCTCTGGGGGGGTTTATTGGGGGGTCGTTGTACAAGATGGGGGGGGGGACACAAACACATAAATAAGGTGACACCAAGGGGGGGGGGTGACAGTGACACTGAAGGGTGACAGTGACACCGGGGGGGGGGGGGGGGGTGACAGTGACACCGGGGGGTGACAGTGAGACAGGACATCTTAAAAGGGTCTGGGGGCTCTTAAAGGGGCAGCGTCCTTAAATGAGGAGAGGGTGACGAAGGGAGGGGCACATCTGGAAGGGACAGGGACATCCCAAATTCCTGTGGGCATCTCAAAGGGATCCTTGAAGGGGATGGGGACACCTTAAAGGGACACGGAGGGCCCGAATGGGATGGGGCCGTGTGGGATGGAGGGGACACCCGGAATTCCTGGGGACATTTAAAGGGGGGGGACACCCTGAATTCCTGGGGACATTTAAAGGGGGGCACCCCGAATTCCTGGGGACATTTTCAAGAGGGGACACCCTGAATTCTTGGGGACATTTTAAAGGCACCGGAATAATTTCAAGGGATGAACAACCCTCAATAGAATCAGGTCATCTTAAAGGGACAGGACCCCGTTAAAGAGCTCGGGGCCGATGACAGGGGATGGCAAAGGGGCTGGGGACCCCCCCCCCCCAAGGGGTCGGGGGGCTTCTTAAAGGGCCAGCGCTGCTCCCATTGTGCACCAAGGGGGGGGTCCCACCGCACCCCCGTTCACTTTTATCCCCCCCCGTCTCGGTGCTCACCTGGGCTGACCGGGACCGGGCCGGGGGTGGGGAGGGGGCCCGGGGGCTCCATAGCGGGTCCCGGGGCGGCGGGCGGGGGCCCTGGGGCTCCTTTAAGGGCTCCTGGGTAAATTTAAAGGGGCCGCACGCCTTTCCCATCCCCGCCCCTTGCCCACTACGGGGGCTACGGTGGGGGGCGATGAGGGACCGGCAGGTCTCTCAGCCAGCCCCCCATCCAGAGGAGCCTTAGCGGGGATTTTAATGGGGATCCCCCCATGATGGGGGGGATGGGGGAACCCCTGGGTGCTCCCCCTCCTCCATCCCCGCCCCCACCCCCAGCACCGCCCGTGGGTGCCCCGAGCGATGGGAGACCCCTGGAAGCCCCTCCCCCATCCAGGCCCCGCCCCTTTGGTCCAGAGGGGGCGTGGCTAGGCAAGGATACGCCCTTCTGAAGCTGGCCACGCCCCCTCCCAGTCCTACCAGTACAAACAAGGAGTGCCCTTCACCCCAAAATCGGGGAGGACCCAGGGGTCCCGCAAAGCCCCCCAAAATCGGGGAGGGTCCAGGTATCCAGAAGAGCCCCCCAAATTGGGGGAGGGTCCTGCGGTCCGAGCCGCCCCCCGCCCCATCCTGGGGTCCCCATCAGGGCTGGGGAGGGGGATTCGGCTCCGCTCGGGTGTTTCCGTCACGGGCGGAAGCGCCCGAAGGCTGCCGAGAGGTGTTCGGTTATTTCCGCATATACTCGGGTGTTTCGGCTACACTCGGCTATTTCGGCTCCACTCGGAGTCGCGGCGGCGCGGGCGGCGCTCGGCTCTTCCCGCGGCGCTCGGCGGAAAGTACCGAAGGAATCTTCGTGTAACTCCGTGGCGGAGGCGGAAACGCTCGAAGTCTGTGACGGCCGCCAGCCGAACCTGTCCGGGAAGAGCCGAAGCGGCGCGGGGAGGCGTGTCGGGTGTTTCCGGCGCGGCGGCGGAAATGGCCGAGGGCCGGCGGCGGCCGCCATGTTGGGAGCCGCGGGGCGCTGAGGCGGCGGCGGCGGCGTGAGGAGGCGGCGGCGGCGGCCGGGCCGGGCCGGGCGGACCCCGCCCGCTCCCCCTGCTCCTCTCCCGGCCCCCCAAATGCCGCTGGCCTGGCCCCCCCCCGCCCCCTGAGCTCCCCCGCTTCCCCTTCCCCCTCCCCGCACACCGCCTGCCGCGGCTTCCCCCTATCGCGATAGTCGCCGGCGGCGCGGGGGGGGGGGCCGCCATGTCGAGCAGCGGTCGCAGCCCTTTGCCGACCGTCAACGAGAGGGACGCGGAACAGGTGAGGGAGGGACGGCGGCGATCGGGTGGGGATGGAGGGGGAGCCGCTTCCAGCGTGAGGGGAGAGGGGCGGCCGAGGGGGAAAAGAGGAATTTTGTGAGGGGAAGAGGCGACTGAGGGAGCCTGGGGGATTTTTGTGAGGGGAAAAGGGGGATCTGAGGGAGGAGAAAGGGCTTGAGGGGATCGTGAGCCGGTTTGTAAGGGGAAAAGGGGAGTTCGGGGTGGGTTTGTGAGGGGGAAAAGGAGCTCTGAGGGGCTCGGGGGCTGATTCGTGAGGGGAAAGGGGGGATACGAGAGGGTGAAAAGGACGATTGGGGGGTCCTGGTCCCGTCCATGCGGAAAAAATGGGAGCTGAGTGGGTCTGAGGCGTTTGTGTGAGGGGAAAAGGGTCTTAGAGGGGCCTGAGTAATTTTGTGAGGTAAAAAGGGTGTTTGGAGGGGGACCTGGGCTGGTTTTTGAGGGGAAAAAGGGGAATCTGAGAGGGAAAAGGGGGTAACAGAGTCTGGGGTTGTTCTGTGAGGGGAACCGGGGGTTCCGTGCCCGGTTTGTGACAGCAAAGGGGATCCTGGGCCGCCCTGAGAGCACTAAAAAGGGTCTGGGGTCTGTTTGTGAGGGGGAAGCGAGGCCTGAAAGGGATTTGAGAGATTTTGTGAGGTAAAAAAGAGTGTTTGACGGGAACCTGGCTGGGTTTTTGAGCGTAAAAAGGGATCTGAGAGGGAAAATAATGGAGTGTAAAGGGGTCTTGGGACATTTTTGGGAGTGGAAAAGGAGATCCTGGGGTGGTTTATGTGGAGAAAGGAGGAGATTTGGGGGGTTCTGGATCCCTCTGTGAAGGAAAAGAGGGACTGAAGGGGTTTGGGATTGTTCTGTGAGGGAATTGGGGGCCTCGGGGCCCCTCTGTGAGGGGCAAAAGGGGGGCCCGAGGGTCTCCCAATTCCTCTCTTCCCCCTCCATGAGGGACCCCAGGATCTCCCATAGCCCAAAGCCTCCTGTGGGTTGGGGGGTCCTGAGCCATGGCCCCCTTTAGGGCCAGGTTTGGTGTGGGGAGAGTGCTCTGGGATGATCCCCTCCCCAAATTTTGGGGTCCCGTTTTGGGGTTCCCTTTGGGGCAGCAGTGAGGGTTTGTGTGCACAACCCCAGATTTTGGGGTCCCATTTCGGGCTCCCCTGCACCAGTGGGGGTTTGTGTGCACAAGCCCAGATTTTGGGGTCCCATTTCAGGGTTCCCTTTAGGCCCAGTAGTGGGGATTTGTGTGCACAACCCCAGATTTTGGGGTTCCCTGCATCAGTGGGGGTTTGTGTGCACAACCCCAAATTTAGGGGTCCCATTTTGGGGTTCCCTGCACCAGCGAGGGTTTGTGTGCACAACCCCACATTTAGGGTGAGGGGCTCAAGCCTTGCACCCCACATGTAGAGGGGCAAGCAGGGGGGTGCCAGCCCCCCCCCCATTGAACCCCCAGGCTCTGGGATCCGCTATGGGGTGACAAGTTTGGGGTGTCATTGTGTCCCCCCTAAGCTGCATGGCTGCACGCTCGGGGCTGTGGGGGCGTCAGCCCACCCCCTTCCCCTTCCCCACCCCCTTCCCTTCCCTTCCCCCAAACCGGGGGGGCTGTGGGGGCGGCGGCAGCGCTGCCTCGGGCTGGGGGCCCTTCCCGGGGTTTGGGGGGGCTCTGAGGGGTGAACCCCCCCCCAAATTCCTCCTGTTCTGACCCTTGTGAGCGGGGAGCAGCCCCATCCAGGGTGGGAATTTGGGGCTCACCCCCCCTGTTGTGTGTCTGGGGTGTGAGGAGGTTTCCTTTGGGGGGGTTCCCCATTTGGGGGGGCCCTGAGGGGTGAACCCCCCCAATTCCTCCTGTTCTGACCCCTGTGAGCAGGAAACAGCCCCCCCCCCCCCCCCCCCCAGTGTTTGGAATTTGGGGTTCACCCCCCGTTTGTCTGGGGTGTGAGGGGGTTTCCTTTGGGGGGGTTCCCCATTTTGGGGTGAATTTGGGGGTTTTTGGGGTCTCTCTCTGCCCCCAGCTCCCGTCGTTGCCGGCAGACCCCGCTGCTGGCTCAGCCCTTTTGGGGAGCACCCGGGGGGCTCCTCAGCCCCCCCAGCTGTGTGACACCCCCATTCTGGGGGGACATTTTGGGGAGTTTTTCCCCGTGGTGTGACCGTGGAGCCCCCAGAGCCGGGCAGTGACCCCAGCGGGCACGTGGGGGCACAGTGTCAGTGTCGGTGTCCCCAAAGCCAGGACAAGGCGGTGCCAGCCGTGCCGTGCCCGTGCCCGTGGCACCGAGCCCCCTCCCCTCGTTCTGGGTGCTTTCCCTTTTATTTCTCCGCTGTTATGTAACGCCAGAGGAAAATTATTCCTGGCTGGGAGATTTGGGGAGGGGGCGGCAGCGCCGCGCGGGGGGGGCCGCGCATCCCCCCCAGCCCCGCAGCCGAAATCGGGGGGTCCTTCCCTGCCCCCCAACAGCCCCCAGTCCTCCCTCACACCCAGCCCGAGCTGCTGGGCTTGGAGAGAAAAAAATATCTTCAAAAATGCCTAAATTTGGCTGACATTTGAGCGGCGCCGCACGAACCGGCGCTGGCTGCCACCGCCGAGCCAAACCGGGGTCCTGGGGACACCGGGGCTGCTCCCAGTGCCACCAGTGGACACCAGTTTGGGGCTGGGGACACCAGGGCTGCTCCCAGTGCCACCTGTGGGCACCAGTTTGGTGCTGGGATCCCAGTGACACCCCAGGGACCACTCCCAGTGCCACCAGTGGGCACCAGTTTGGGGCTGGGGTCACTGGGGCTGCTCCCAGTGCCACCAGTGGGCACCAATTAGTGCTGGGGACACCTCAGGGCTGCTCCCAGTGCCACCTGTGGGCACCAGTTTGGGGCTGGTGGCATCGGCACCTCCCAGCACTGGGATCCTCACACCTGCCTGGTGACATCATGGCAGCTCTGGTGACATCACTGCTGGGCCAGTGACATCACTGCTGCTGTGGTGACATCGTGCCAGTTGTGGTGACGTCACTGCTGGGGTGGTGACGTCAGTGCAGCTGTAGTGATGTCAGTGCTGGGGCAGTGACATCATGGCAGCCACAGTAACATCATGGCGGCTCTGGTGACATCACGGCTGGGCTGGTGATGTCACTGCTGGGCCTGGTGACATCACCACAGCCGCGGTGCCATCCCTGCAGCCTCAGCACTGACACTGGTGCCACCATTGCGGTGGCCATTCCAATGGGAATTCCAATAGGAATTTCAGTGGCCGTTCCAATGGGAATTCCAATGGGAATTTCAGTGGCCGTTCCAATGGGAATTCCAATGGGAATTTCAGTGGCCGTTCCAATGGGAATTCCGGTGGCCGTGTGGCCATTCCAGTGGCAATTCCAATGGGGATTCAGTGGCCACCCCAGTGTCCATCCCGGTGCCCATTCCCCGTTCCCATCCTCCTGGCCCCGTCCCCACCTCCACCTCAATGTCCACCCCAATGTCCACCCCAATGTCCACCCCAATGTCCATCCCGGTGCCCGATCCCCGTTCCCATCCTCCTGGCCCTGTCCCCACCTCCACCCCAATGTCCACCCCAATGTCCATCCCAATGTCCATCCCGTTGCCCATTCCCCGTTCCCATCCTCCTGGCCCTGTCCCAATGTCCATCCCGGTGCCCATCCCGGTGCTCGTTCCCCGTTCCCACCCTCCCGGCCCCGTCCCCACCGGGCCAGCCCCCCCGTCCCTCCCTGCCCGGTTTCCCGTTCCCGCCCCGTTGCTCCCCGCCCCGCCGCTCCAGGTGTTCCCCGGCCCCACCCGCGCTGTCCCGCTGCGGCCTCAGCCCCAACCGGTCGGGCCGGTCCCCGCTCGCTCCTTCCCTCCCTCCCTCCCGGCGCTCCGCCGTGCCCAGGGTGAGTCCCCTCTCGTGGGGCGGTCGGGCGGGCTGGGGAAACTGAGGCACGAGGGGGGCGGCCGGTACCGAGCGGCGCCACCGGGAGGGAGCACCGCGGCCTCCCCAGTGCCCCGTTCCCCCAGCACGGTGCCGCGTTTGCCGCGGGTTTTGGCCATCAGAGGAAATACCGGAATACCCCGGGGAGGGGGTTCGGGGGGTTCTGGTGCCGCGGCCCCGCCCGGGCTTTGGGGGGGCTCCGGTGTCGGTGCCGCCTCAGAGGAGCCCGAGCGAATCCCGGCAGCGCGGCCAGATGGCTCCGCACGCTCCCGCCCCGTTGCCACGGCAGTTTTTTGGCAGGAATTCCCGTTTTTCCTTCACTTTTCCCACAGCAGCACCGCGCTGGGCTTTGGGGGGAGGGGGGGAAGCTCCGGTTTGTGTCCCGTCCCCCCCCCACCCCACCGGGCCCCAAAGCGGCGCCTTCTCGCCCCAAATCTCGGGGTTCGGTTGCGCCATCGCCGGCGCCTCCCCCGTGGCTTCCGCCGGCGGTTTCCTTCCCACGGAGGGGGAGCGGGGGCGCCCCGGCTGTGCCCCCACGCAAACCGACCCGGACGGGGTTCGGGGGGGGGCCCCGCGTCCCCCCGGGCTGGCACCGGGCACGGGGGGGGGGTTGGCTCGGGCTCCCGCCCGCTCACGCGCTCCCGTTATCTCCGGTGTCACCGGAGCGCTGACAGCCCCGGCCAGGGCGGCTCGCTCGCTGTCCCCGCCAAGGGAACACCCCCAAAGTGTCCCCGAGGCCCGGGTGAGCTTCGGGGGGCCCCGCGCCGCCTTTCGGGGTGCGGGAAAAGGGAATTCGTGCCCGATTTGATTTTGCCTTGGGCTGGGTGTGAGCTCTGTGCAGGGGTTTGGGGTGAAATCGGGGGGTTTGAGCACTCCGGGAGAGGAGCGAGGCGGGGTGGCCGCGTCCCCTGGCGGGCAGGGGTGACACGGGTGACACGGGTGACACACACGGCGCTGTCCCCTCGCCACCCTGGCGGCCCAGCCCGAAACCGCCGCGCTTGCGTCAGGTATCGGGGGCGGCTCCCGGCCGGGCCGGGCCGGGCGCGGCTCCGCCGCTCCGGACTTCGCTCCCGGCTCCTCCCGGGGCCCGCCGGGATCCCGGGGCGCCGCTGCCCGGCCCCGGCTGATCGCTCGTCCCCTCGCTGTCCCCTCGCTGTCCCCTCGCTGTCCCCTCGCTGTCCCCTCGCTGTCCCCGCAGCCCGGCGCCGTGGAGGGCAAGGGCGGCGGCAAGGCCAGCATGCTGCGGGGCCGCAACGCGGGCACGGCCGCCGAGGAGCAGCCCCACATCGGCAACTACCGGCTGCTCAAAACCATCGGCAAGGGCAACTTCGCCAAGGTCAAGCTGGCCCGGCACGTCCTCACCGGCAAGGAGGTGAGTGGGGCCCTGCTCCTGCCCGGGGACAGCGCTGGGGGTGGCACTGCGGGGACAGGGACACGGTGGGGCTGTGGGGACACCGTGTGGGGTTGGGTAAACGTGGGTGACACCGTGTGGGGATGGGGCAAACGTGGGTGACACCGTGTGTGGAGAAGGGATCAGCCCATGGGTGACACCGTGGGTGGGGATGGGACAAACATGGGTGACACCGTGTGTGGGGATGGGATAAACATGGGTGCCACCGTGTGGGGATGGGGCAAACATGGGTGACACCGTGGGTGGGGATGGGGCAAACGTGGGTGACACCGTGTGTGGGGATGGGACAAACATGGGTGACACCGTGTGTGGGGATGGGACAGACATGGGTGACACCGTGTGTGGGGATGGGATAAACATGGGTGCCACCACAGTGTGGGGATGGGATCAGCCCATGGGTGACACCGTGGTGCAGGGACAGGATGGGCCCTTGGGTGACACTGTGGCACAGGGACAGGCTGTGTCCTGTGGGTGACACCGTGTGTGGGGACAGGATGGGCCTGTGGGTGATACCATGACACAGGGGCAGGGTGGGCCCATGGGTGGCACAGGGACAGGCTGTGTCCTGTGGGTGACACCGTGGTGTGGGGATGGGATCAGCCCATGGGTGACACCGTGGTGCAGGGACAGGATCAGCCCATGGGTGACACCGTGGTGCAGGGACAGGATGGGCCCTTGGGTGACACAGGGACAGGCTGTGTCCTGTGGGTGTCACCACAGTGTGGGGACAGTTCTGGGTCCTGGTCCTTGCCCCAGCAGTGCCACCACAGTGTGGGGACAGTTCCTGTTGTCACGGTGCCACCCTGCTGCGGGCACAGCTTTGTGTCCTGGTCCTTGCCCTGGGAGTGCCACCGTGGCCCAGGGGTGGCTTCCTGTCCCCAGCCGTGAGTGCCACCGCGGTGTGGGGACAGCTCTGGGCTCCTGCGGGTGGCACCACAGGGACAGGCTGGTGTCCCCGTCCCATGGGTGGCACCACAGGGACAGGCTGGTGTCCCCGTCCCATGGGTGGCACCACAGGGACAGGCTGGTGTCCCCGTCCCATGGGTGGCACCACAGGGACAGGCCTGGTGTCCCCGTCCCATGGGTGTCACCACAGGCCTGGTGTCCCCGTCCCATGGGTGGCACCACAGGGACAGGCCTGGTGTCCCTGTCCCATGGGTGGCACCACAGGCCTGCTGTCCCTGTCCCATGGGTGGCACCACAGGCCTGCTGTCCCTGTCCCATGGGTGTCACCACAGGGACAGGCTGGTGTCCCTGTCCCATGGGTGTCACCACAGGGACAGGCTGGTGTCCCTGTCCCATGGGTGGCACCACAGGGACAGGCCTGGTGTCCCCGTCCCATGGGTGGCACCACAGGCCTGGTGTCCCCTGTCCCATGGGTGGCACCACAGGGACAGGCTGGTGTCCCTGTCCCATGGGTGGCACCACAGGGACAGGCCTGCTGTCCCTGTCCCATGGGTGGCACCACAGGGACAGGCCTGCTGTCCCTGTCCCATGGGTGTCACCACAGGCTGGTGTCCCCGTCCCATGGGTGTCACTACAGGGACAGGCCTGCTGTCCGTGTCCCATGGGTGTCACCACAGGCCTGGTGTCCCTGTCCCATGGGTGTCACCACAGGCCTGCTGTCCCTGTCCCATGGGTGGCACCACAGGGACAGGCTGCTGTCCCTGTCCCATGGGTGGCACCACAGGCCTGCTGTCCCTGTCCCATGGATGGCACCACAGGGACAGGCTGGTGGCACCACAGGGACAGGCCTGCTGTCCCCGTCCCATGGGTGGCACCACAGGCCTGCTGTCCCTGTCCCATGGGTGGCACCACAGGCCTGCTGTCCCCGTCCCATGGGTGTCACCACAGGGACAGGCTGCTGTCCCCGTCCCATGGGTGGCACCACACGGACAGGCCTGCTGTCCCTGTCCCATGGGTGGCACCACAGGGACAGGCCTGGTGTCCCCGTCCCATGGGTGGCACCACACGGACAGGCCTGCTGTCCCCGTCCCATGGGTGGCACCACACGGACAGGCCTGGTGTCCCCGTCCCATGGGTGGCACCACACGGACAGGCCTGGTGTCCCCGTCCCATGGGTGGCACCACAGGCCTGCTGTCCCTGTCCCATGGGTGTCACCACAGGCCTGCTGTCCCTGTCCCATGGGTGGCACCGTGCTGTGGGGACAGCTCTGGTCCCTGCCCTGGGAGTGCCACCTGGCACAGGAAGGAGCTTCCTGGTGCTCAGCTGGGACTGTCACCGTGCTGTGGGGACACTTCTGGGTCCTGGTCCTTGTCCTGTGACTGTCACCGTGCTGTGGGGACAGTTGTTGTCCTGTGGGTGTCACCGTGCTCTGGGGACACTTCTGGGTCCTGGTCCTTGTCCTGTGGGTGTCACCGGGGTGTGGGGACACTTCTGGGTCCTGTTCTGTGCCCCAGGAGTGCCACCATGGCACAGGGATGGTGCCAAGCTCTTGGTCCTCATCCCATGAGTGCCACCAGGGTGTGGGGACAGTCCTGTCCCCTTCCCTCTGAGTCTGGCAGTGCCACCAGGGTGTGGGGACAGCCCTGGGGACGGTCCTGTCCCCTTCTCTCTCATGCCATGAGTGCCACCACATTTTGGGGACAGCCCTGGGGACGGTCCTGTCACCTTGTCTGTGAGTCTGGCAGTGCCACCAGGGTGTGGGGACAGCCCTGTCACCTTCCCTCTCACTCTGGCAGTGCCACCACGGTGTGGGGACAGCCCTGGGGACGGTCCTGTCCCCTTCTCTCTCATGCCATGAGTGCCACCACGTTTTGGGGACATCCCTGGGACCCCCTGACCCCGCTGTCCCCCCACAGGTGGCCGTGAAAATCATTGACAAGACGCAGCTGAACTCGTCCAGCCTGCAGAAGGTGAGGGGCTGTCACCTCGGGGACAGGGTGACAGCCGAGTTTGGGGTGACAAAGGGGGGATTGTCCCCTCTGACACCCCCACAACCCCCCTGTCCCCGTCCCTGTCCCAGCTCTTCAGGGAAGTGCGGATCATGAAGGTCCTGAACCACCCCAACATAGGTGAGACCCCCAAAACCCCCTCAGATGCACCCCAACCCTTTTGGGGGGGGGTCCCTCACCCCTTTGGGGGTGTCCCCCACTTTTTGGGGAGGGGTCTCCAACCCCCCTGCCCCCCTTGCAGTGAAGCTCTTTGAGGTGATCGAGACGGAGAAGACGCTGTACCTGGTCATGGAGTACGCCAGCGGGGGTGAGTGGGGGGTTTGGGGGATTTGGGGGGGTCCTGGGGGGTTTGGGGGGGTCTGGGGGGGTCACAGATATTGGGGGCCAACCTTGGGGTGCCCCTCAGCCCCACCCTGTGCCCCCCAGGTGAGGCGTTCCATTACCTGCCGTGGATTTGGGGATGTTTTGGGATATTTTGGGGGGATATTTTGGGATATTTTGTGGGAATGTTTGGGGTGATGTTTTGGGGGATGTTTTGGGATATTTTTGGGGTTTTTTTGGGGTGTCCTGACCCAGGTGTGTCCCCACAGGTGAGGTGTTTGCTTACCTGGATTTGGGGATATTTTGGGATATTTTTGGGGTTTTTCTGGGGTGTCTTGACCCAGGTGAGGTGTTCCATTACCTGCCGTGGATTTGGGGATGTTTTTGGGATATTTTGGGATATTTTGGGATATTTTCTGGGAATGTTTAGGATTGTATTTTGTGAATGTTTTGGGGTTATTTTTTAGGGAATATTTGGGATGATATTTTGGGAGTGTTTTTGGGGTATTTTGGGGAATGTTTTGGGGTATTTTGGGGAATGTTTTGGGGTATTTTGGGGAATGTTTTGGGGTATTTTGGGGAATGTTTTGGAGTATTTTGGGGAATGTTTTGGGGTATTTTGTGGGATGTTTTAGGATTTTTTTGGGGTGTCTTGACCCAGGTGAGGTGTTCCATTACCTGGTGTGGATTTGGGGATGTTTTGGGATATATTCTGGGAATATTTGGGGTGATATTTTGTGAATGTTTTGGGGTATTTTTAGGGGATATTTTGGGATATTTTTGGGATTTTTTTGGGGTATCTTGACCCAGGTGAGGTGTTCCATTACCTGGTGTGAATTTGGGGATGTTTTGGGATATATTCTGGGAATATTTGGGATGATATTTTGTGAATGTTTGGGGATATTTTGGGATATTTTTGGGGTGTCCTGACCCAGGTGTGTCCCCCCCCAGGTGAGTTACCTGGATTTGGGGATATTTTTGGGGGATATTTTGGGATATTTTCTGGGAATGTTTGGGATGATATTTTGGGGATATTTTGGATATTTTGGGGTGTCCTGACCCAGGTGTGTCCCCCCAGGTGAGGTGTTCGATTACCTGGATTTGGGGATATTTTGGGATATTTTCTGGGAATGTTTGGGGTGATATTTTGGGGATATTTTGGGATATTTTGGGGTGTCCTGACCCAGGTGTGTCCCCCCCCAGGTGAGTTACCTGGATTTGGGGATATTTTTGGGGGATGTTTTGGGATATTTTCTGGGAATATTTGGGATGATATTTTGTGAATGTTTGGGGATATTTTGGGATATTTTGGGGTGTCCTGACCCAGGTGTGTCCCCCCCAGGTGAGGTGTTCGATTACCTGGTGGCCCACGGGCGCATGAAGGAGAAGGAGGCGCGGGCCAAGTTCCGACAGGTCTGGGGGGGGGTGAAGCCCTTGGAGCCCCCCCAAAAGGGTTGGGGACCCCCCCCCGGTGTCCCCAATGGGGCTGGGGGTGTCCCTGTGCCCCCCAACCCGGGCTGGGCCCCCCTGACACCCCCCTGTCCTGCAGATAGTGTCGGCCGTGCAGTACTGCCACCAGAAATTCATCGTGCACCGGGACCTCAAGGTGAGCAGTCCCCACTGGGACCCCCGAAATGGCATCTGGGACCCCCAAAACATCACCCTGACAGACCTGGGACCCCTGAAATGGCACCCTGGGACCCCCGAAACGGCATCGGGGACCCCCGAAACAGCCCTGGGACCCCCGAAATGGCATCTGGGACCCCCAGAACAGCCCTGGAACCCCCGAAATGGCACCCTGGGACCCCCAAAACGGCATCTGGGACCCCGGAAACAGCCCTGGGACCCCCAAAACAGCCCTAGGACCCCCAAAACAGCACCCTGACAGACCTGGGACCCCCAACACAGCCCTGGGACCCCTGAAACGGCACCTGGGACCCCCAAAACAGCACCCTGACAGCCCTGGGACCCCCTAAACGGCATCTGGGACCCCCAAAACAGCACCCTGGGACCCCCGAAACGGCATCTGGGACCCCCAAAACAGCCCTGAGACCCCCAAAACAGCCCTAGGACCCCCAAAACGGCATCTGGGACCCCCAAAACAGCCCTGGGACCCCCAGAACAGCCCTGGGACCCCCAAAATGGCACCCTGACAGCCCTGGGACCCCCAAAACAGCCCTGGGACCCCCAAAACAGCCCTGGGACCCCCGAAATGGCACCCTAGGACCCCCAGAACAGCCCTGGGACCCACAAAACAGCACCCTGGGACCCCCAAAACAGCACCCTGACAGCCCTGGGACCCCCAAAACAGCACCCTGACAGCCCTGGGACCCCCAGAGTGACAACCAGACACCCCTGGGAGCTCTGGGGAGATACCAGAACCCCCCGACCCATCCCTGAACCCCCCATGAGGACCCCAAAACCACCCATGGGGACCTCAAACCAGCCGAGAACCAACACTCAAGTCCCATCCCAGTGTCCCCAGCAATGTCCCCATGTCCCCACTGTCCCCAGGTCGAGAACCTGCTGCTGGACACCAGCATGAGCATCAAGATTCCATCCCAATGTCCCCATTCCTGTGACCATGTCCCCATTGGTGTCCCCAGGCCGAGAACCTGCTGCTGGACACCAACACCCAGATCCCATCCCAGTGTCCCCATCTCAGTGTCCCCATTCCCATGACATTGTCCCCATTGGTGTCCCCAGGCCGAGAACCTGCTGCTGGACACTCAGATCCCATCCCAGTGTCCCTGTCCCAATGTCCCCATTCCTGTGACCATGTCCCTGCCCCTGATGGTGTCCCCATGTCCCTGATGGTGTCCCCATGTCCCCATTGGTGTCCCCATTCCTGTGACCATGTCCCTGTCCCTGATGGTGTCCCCAAATGTCCCCAGGCCGAGAACCTGCTGCTGGACGCCGACATAAACATCAAGATCCCATCCCAATGTCCCCATTGCTGTGACAATGTCCCCATTGGTGTCCCCAGGCCGAGAACCTGCTGCTGGACGCCGACATAAACATCAAGATCCCATCCCAGTGTCCCCATTCCTGTGACAGTGTCCCTGTCCCTGATGACGTCCCCATGTCCCTGATGGTGTCCCAATGTCCCCATTCCTGTGACAATGTCCCTGTCCCTGACGATGTCCCCATGTCCCCATCGGTGTCCCCAGGCCGAGAACCTGCTGCTGGACGCCGACATGAACATCAAGATCGCCGATTTCGGCTTCAGCAACGAGTTCACGTTCGGGAACAAGCTGGACACGTTCTGCGGCTCGCCGCCCTACGCGGCGCCCGAGCTCTTCCAGGGCAAGAAGTACGACGGGCCCGAGGTGGACGTGTGGAGCCTGGGGGTCATCCTGTACACGCTGGTCAGCGGCTCGCTGCCCTTCGACGGCCAGAACCTCAAGGTGGGCACGCGCTTTGGGGTCACCATGGGGGTTTGGGGTCCCTGTTGGTGGTTTTGGGGTTCCTATGGGTGGTTTTGGGGTCTCCATGATGGTTGGGTGGTGACCATGGGTGGTTTTGGGGTCACCATGGGTGGTTTGAGGTCACTGTGGGTGGTTCTGGGGTCTCCATGATGGTTGGGTGGTGACCATGGGTGGTTTTGGGGTCCCCATTGGTGGTTTTGGGGTTCTCAGGGGTGTTTTTGGGGTTCCCACGGTGGTTTTGGGGTTCCCATGGGTGGTTTTGGGGTGGTTTTGGTCTTCCCATTGATGGTTTTGGGGTTCCAATGGGTGGTTTTTGGGGTCTCCACGGTGTTTTGGGGGTGGTTTTGGGGTTCCTATGGTGTTTTTTGGGGTGTTTTTGGGGTTCCCATGGTGTTTGGGGGTGTTTTCAGGGTGCCCACGGTGGTTTTGGGGTGTTTTTGGGGTGCCCACGGTGTTTTTGGGGTGTTTTTGGGGTTCCCACGGTGTTTGGGGGTGGTTTTGGGGTTCCCATGGTGGTTTTGGGGTGATTTTTGGGGTGCCCACGGTGTTTGGGGTGCCCCCAGGAGCTGCGGGAGCGCGTGCTGCGGGGCAAGTACCGCATCCCGTTCTACATGAGCACCGACTGCGAGAACCTGCTCAAGAAATTCCTGATCCTCAACCCCACCAAGAGGGGCACCCTGGAGGTGAGGGGACCCCAGCTGGGCCTGGGACCTTCTGGGGACCCCAACATTGTCCTGGGACCCCCAACGTCGGCCTGGGACCCCCAACATCGCCCTGGGACCTTCTGGGGACCCCCAACATCGCCCTGGGACCCCCAACATTGTCCTGGGACCCCCAATGGCACCCCAGGATTGTCCGGGGACCCCAACTTCATCCTGGGACCCCCAATGGCACCCCAGGATCTTCTGGGGATCCCCAGCATCATCCTGGGACCCCCAACTTCATCCTGGGACCCCCAGTGTGGTTCTGGGAACATCTGAGACCCCCTAGAGCACCCCAAGCCCCCTGGGGACCCCAGAGTGTCCCCAAAGTGTCCCCAGAGTGTCCCCAGAGTGTCCCCAAAGTGTCCCCAGAGTGTCCCCACAGTGTCCCCAGAGGTGACCCGGCCCCCTGTCCCCAGCAAATCATGAAGGACCGCTGGATGAACGTGGGCCACGAGGACGACGAGCTGAAGCCCTACATGGAGCCCGTGCCTGACTACAAGGACCCCCGCAGGACAGGTGGGACCCCCGGGCACCCTGGGGACACCCTGGGGACACCCCGGTGTCCCTGGCACCCCCCCTGAGGGCGCTGGCACCCCCCAGAGCTGATGGTGTCCATGGGCTACACCCGCGAGGAGATCCAGGAGTCGCTGGTGGGGCAGAAGTACAACGAGGTGATGGCGACCTACCTGCTGCTGGACCACAGGAGCTCCGAGGTGGGGACACTGGGGACATTGGGGACACTTTGGGGAGATTGGGGACACTCTGGGGATGGCAGGGACATAAGGGGACACACTGGGGATGGCAGGGACATAAGGGGACACAGGGGGATGGCAGAGGTACAACGAGGTGATGGCCACGTACCTGCTGCTGGACCACAGGAGCTCTGAGGTGGGGACACTGGAGACACTTTGGGGACATTGGGGACACTCTGGGGATGGCAGGGACACAGGGGGATGGCAGGGACATAAGGGGACACACTGGGGGGATGGCAGGGACACCAGGGAATGGCAGAGGTACAACGAGGTGATGGTGACGTACCTGCTGCTGGACCACAAGAGCTCCGAGGTGGGGACACTGGGGACACTTTGGGGACATTGGGGACACTCTGGGGACATTGGGGGGATGGCAGGGACACCAGGGAATGGCAGAGGTACAACGAGGTGATGGCCACGTACCTGCTGCTGGACCACAGGAGCTCCGAGGTGGGGACACTGGGGACACTTTGGGGACATTGGGGACACTCTGGGGACATTGGGGGGATGGCAGGGACACCAGGGAATGGCAGAGGTACAACGAGGTGATGGCCACGTACCTGCTGCTGGACCACAGGAGCTCCGAGGTGGGGACACTGAGGGGTGGCAGGGACACTGGGGACATTGGGGACATTGGGGACACTTTGGGGACATTGGGGCGATGGCAGGGACATGGGGGGACACTCTGGGGATGGCAGGGACACCAGGGAATGGCAGAGGTACAACGAGGTGATGGCCACGGACCTGCTGCTGGACCACAGGAGCTCCGAGGTGGGGACACACTGGGGACATTGGGGACACTTTGGGGACATTGGGAACACACTGGGGACATTGGGGACACTCTGGGGACATTGGGGGGATGGCAGGGACACAGGGGGATGGCAGGAGTACAACGAGGTGATGGCGACCTACCTGCTGCTGGACCACAGGAGCTCCGAGGTGGGGACACTTGGGACACTGGGGACACTGAGGGGTGGCAGGGACACTGGGGACACACTGGGGACATTGGGGACACTCTGGGGATGGCAGGGACACGGGGGGACACAGAGGAATGGCAGGAGTACAACGAGGTGATGGTGACCTACCTGCTGCTGGACCACAGGAGCTCCGAGGTGGGGACACTTGGGACACTGGGGACACTGAGGGGTGGCAGGGACACTGGGGACACACTGGGGACATTGGGGACACTCTGGGGATGGCAGGGACACGGGGGGACACAGAGGAATGGCAGGAGTACAACGAGGTGATGGTGACCTACCTGCTGCTGGACCACAGGAGCTCCGAGGTGGGGACACTGGGGACACTTTTAGGACATTGGGGACACACTGGGGACACATTGGGGACACTGGGGATGGCAGGGACATAAGGGGGATGGCAGGGACACTGGGGGACAACAGGGACACTGCAGGGGACAGGGGGACCACAGGGAGGGAGTGTGGAGAGCACGAGGGGCCAATGAGAACATGGGGACACTGGGTGGGACAGGGTGACACTGGGAGGGTCATTGAGATGAACAGGGGACATGGGGACACTGAGGGGACACGGTGACAAGGACACATTGTGATGGTGAGGGGACACGGGGACACTGAGGTGACACAGGGACACAGGAGCAGGGAGGGACAGGGACAAGGGACACTGAGAGGGTGTGATGGGGACACGGGGACAGCGTTCCCTGCATGCCCTGTCCCCCGTGAGCCTGTCCCCGTGCTGTCCCCATGCTGTCCCCAGCTGTGCCATGGTGGTGGCACGTCCCTGCCCCTGCCTGGTGGCTGTCCCTGTGTCCTGCCATGTCCCCAGTGTCCCCATACATGTCCCCAATGTCCCCAGCTGGACAGCAGCCTGTCCTTGAAGCCCCGCATGTCCCAGTGTCCCCATACGTGTCCCCAATGTCCCCATACATGTCCCCAATGTCCCCATATGTGTCCCAATGTCCCCAATGTCCCAATGTCCCCATGTGTCCCCATGTCCCCATACATGTCCCCAATGTCCCCATGTCCCCATGTCCCCAATGTCCCCAGCTCGATGACAGCCTGGCCCTCAAGCCCCGCGTGTCCCAGTGTCCCCATACATGTCCCCAATGTCCCCATACATGTCCCCAATGTCCCCATATGTGTCCCAATGTCCCCAATGTCCCAATGTCCCCATGTGTCCCCAATGTCCCCTGTCCCCAGCTTGATGACAGCCTGTCCCTCAAGCCCCGTGTGTCGCAGTGTCCCCATACATGTCCCAGTGTCCCCATACATGTCCCCAATGTCCCCAATGTCCCCATGTGTCCCCAATGTCCCCAGCTCGATGACAGCCTGGCCCTGAAGCCCCGCGTGGCCCCGTGTCCCTGTACATGTCCCCAATGTCCCCATACATGTCCCCATACATGTCCCCGTACATGTCCCCAATGTCCCCAATGTCCCCAATGTCCCCAATGTCCCCAGCTCGATGACAGCCTGTCCCTCAAGCCCCGCGTGGCCCCGTGTCCCTGTACATATCCCAATGTCCCCAATGTCCCAATGTCCCCATACATGTCCCAGTGTCCCCATACATGTCCCCAATGTCCCCAATGTCCCCATGCATGTCCCCAATGTCCCCAATGTCCCCAATGTCCCCAGCTCGATGACAGCCTGTCTCTCAAGCCCCGCGTGGCCCCGGAGGTCGCCAACAGCTCGGGCCCCTCCCCCGCGCACAAGGTGCAGCGCAGCGTGTCAGCCAACCCGAAACGGAGAGTGAGCGACCAGGGTGAGACCCCAGACCCAAATAACGGGATAGGGACCCGAAACGGAGAGTGAGCGACCAGGGTGAGACCCCAGACCCAATTAACGGGATAGGGACCCCAAACGGAGAGTGAGCGACCAGGGTGAGACCCCAGACCCAAATAACGGGGTAGGGACCCCAAACGGAGAGTGAGCGACCAGGGTGAGACCCCAGACCCAAATAACGGGATAGGGACCCCAAACGGAGAGTGAGCGACCAGGGTGAGACCCCAGACCCAAATAACGGGATAGGGACCCGAAACGGAGAGTGAGCGACCAGGGTGAGACCCCAGACCCAATTAACGGGATAGGGACCCCAAACGGAGAGTGAGCGACCAGGGTGAGACCCCAGACCCAAATAACGGGGTAGGGACCCCAAACGGAGAGTGAGCGACCAGGGTGAGACCCCAGACCCAAATAACGGGATAGGGACCCCAAAAATGGGGACACAGGGACCCCTGAATGGGCTCAGAAACCCCAAACGGAGAGTGAGCGACCAGGGTGAGACCCCAGACCCAAATAACGGGATAGGGACCCCAAACGGAGAGTGAGCGACCAGGGTGAGACCCCAGACCCAAATAACGGGGTAGGGACCCCAAACGGAGAGTGAGCGACCAGGGTGAGACCCCAGACCCAAATAACGGGATAGGGACCCGAAACGGAGAGTGAGCGACCAGGGTGAGACCCCAGACCCAATTAACGGGATAGGGACCCCAAACGGAGAGTGAGCGACCAGGGTGAGACCCCAGACCCAAATAACGGGGTAGGGACCCCAAACGGAGAGTGAGCGACCAGGGTGAGACCCCAGACCCAAATAACGGGATAGGGACCCCAAAAATGGGGACACAGGGACCCCTGAATGGGCTCAGAAACCCCAAACGGAGAGTGAGCGACCAGGGTGAGACCCCAGACCCAAATAACGGGATAGGGACCCCAAACGGAGAGTGAGCGACCAGGGTGAGACCCCAGACCCAAATAACGGGGTAGGGACCCCAAACGGAGAGTGAGCGACCAGGGTGAGACCCCAGACCCAAATAACGGGATAGGGACCCCAAACGGAGAGTGAGCGACCAGGGTGAGACCCCAGACCCAAATAACGGGGTAGGGACCCCAAACGGAGAGTGAGCGACCAGGGTGAGACCCCAGACCCAAATAACGGGACAGGGACCCCAAACGGAGAGTGAGCGACCAGGGTGAGACCCCAGACCCAAATGGGGACATGAGGGGGGTCTGGAGCTGTGGGTGGGTGCCTCCCTCCGGACCCTCAGGGGGCCGTTTTGGGGCCGTTTTGGGGCTGTTTTGGGTCCATTTTGGGGGCGGTTTTTGGGGTGGTTTGGGGCCGGTTTTGGGCTGGTTTCAGGTGGATTTGAGGGCAGTTTTGGGGTTGGTTTTGGGGTCGCTTTTGGGGCGGTTTGGGGGCAGTTTTGGGGCACTTTTGGGGCGGTTTTGGGGCACTTTTGGGGCGGTTTTGGGGCAGTTTTGGGATGGTTTGGGGGCAGTTTTGGGGCACTTTTGGGCCGGTTTTGGGTCCATTTTGGGGGCGGTTTTGGGGCGGTTTTTGGGGTGGTTTGGGGCCGGTTTTGGGCTGGTTTCAGGTGGTTTTGAGGGCAGTTTTGGGGCTGCTTTTGGGGTGGTTTGGGGCCGGTTTGGGGCTGGTTTCAGGTGGTTTTGGGGCGGTTTTGGGGCCGTTCCGTGTGACCGCACCCCCAGTGATCAGCGCGTGAAGGGAGTGGGGGTCTCCCCGTGGGACCCCCGCCCTGAGCGCCCCTCCCTCCCCCCCAGCCGGGCTCTCCATCCCCACCTCGGCCTCGTACTCGAAGAAAACGCAGGCGGCCAACGCCGAGAACAAGCGGGGAGGAGGAGGAGGAGGAGCGGGAGGAGGAGGAGGAGGAGGAGCCGGGGAGGAAGAGGGCGGCGGGGGCGGGGGGCGCCGCGCGGGCAGCACGGCCAAGGTGCCCCCGAGCCCCCTGCCCGGCCTGGAGCGCTCCAAGGGCACCCCCTCCCCATCCACGGTCAGTGCCGGACGGGGGGCGGGCAGGGGGGGGACCCCAAAACCTGGGACACCCCCCTAAATTTGGGGAGGGGGGCACCAAAACCTGGAACCCCCCTGGATTTTGTGGGGGGGCCCCAAACCTGGGACCCCCCCTAAATCCCCCTAAATTTGGGGAGGGGGGCACCAACACCTGGAACCCCCCTGGGTTTGGGGAGGGGGCACCAACACCTGGAACCCCCCTGGATTTGGAGGAGGGGGGGGACTGGAGACCCCTGGATTTGGGGAGGGAACCTGGAACCCCCCTGGATTTTGTGGGGGGACCCCAAACCTGGGACCCCCCCCTAAATTTGGGGTGGGGGGTCCCCAACACCTGGAACCCCCCTGGATTTTGTGGGGGGGGTCCCCAACACCTGGAACCCCCTGGATTTGGGGGAGGCGGGGACTGGAGACCCCTGGATTTGGGGAGGGGGTCCCCAACACCTGGAACCCCCCTGAATTTGGGGAGGGGGTCCCCCACACTTGGACCCCCTGGATTTGGAGGAGGGGGGAACTGGAACCCCTGGATTTGGGGAGGGGTTCCCCAACACCTGGAACCCCCCTGGATTTGGGGAGGGGGGTCCCCAACACCTGGACCCCCCCCAGATTTGCCCTCAGCCCCTGCAGGGGTGCCGATGGGGGGGGGTGTCCATCCCCGGGGGTGGGTCTGGGGTCTCTGGGTGCCCCGTTCCCGCTCCCCCGGTCCCGTGGGTGCTGTTTGGGGGTTCGGGGACCCCCGTGCCCCCCCCCAGCCCCCCATTTCCGTGCCCCCTCCCCACAGAACAGCGTCCTGTCCACGGGCACCACGCGCAGCCGCAACTCCCCCCTGCTGGAGCGCGCCAGCCTGGGCCAGAGCTCGCTGCAGAACGGCAAGGACAGGTGGGGACCCCTCCCCAGGGACCCCCGGCCTGCCCCCCAACATGGGGGGGGGTCCCAGGGGGAGTGGGGTGGAGATGGGGGGGGTGGGTGATGCCCCCCAGACCCACATTGCTGCGTTCACTGGGGGCTGGGGAGGGTCCCAGATTCACATGGGGGGCTCTGGGGGGGTCCCTGAGGGCAGCAATGTTCCCCATTTTAGGGTCTGGGGGTGTCTCTGGGTATCAGGGGGGCTCTGGGGGGTACTGGGGTGGAGATGGGGGGTGGGTGATGCCCCCCAGCCCCACATTGCTGCGTTCAGTGGGGGCTGGGGAGGGTCCCAGATTCACACAGGGGGGTTTGGGGGGGCTCTTGGGGGTCCCAGAGACAGCAATGTCCCCCATTAAGGGGTCTGGGGGTGTCCCTGGGTGTCAGGGGGGTTCTCAGGGCTGTCCCCCACCCCATGCCCCCCATCCAGGGGGGTTTGCCTGGGTCTTTGGGGGGGTCTGGGAGTGTTCCTGGGGGCAGCAGTGTCCCCATTCAGGGGTCTGGGGGTGTCCCTGGGTGCCATTGGGGGGGCTCAGGGGCTGCAGCGTCCCCCATTCGGGGCTCTGGGGGTCTCATGGGGGTCCCAGGGCTGTCCCAGGGTGTTGGGGGTCTCAGGGGCTGCAGCGTCCCCCATTCAGGGGTCTGGGGGTGCCCCTGGGTGCCATTGGGGGGTCCCAGGGACAGCAGTGTCCCCCATTCAGGGCTCTGGGGGTCTCAGGGGGGTCCCAGGGCTCTGGGGGTGTCGGGGGTCTCAGGGGGGCTCAGGGGCTGCAGTGCCCCCATTTGGGGCTCTGGGGGTCTCAGGGGGGTCCCAGGGCTCTGGGGGTGTCGGGGGTCTCAGGGGCTGCAGCGTCCCCCATTTGGGGGTCTGGGGGTGTCGGGGGGGTCTCAGGGCTCTGGGGGTCTCAGGGGGGTCCCAGGGCTGTCCCAGGGTGTTGGGGGTCCCGGGGACAGCAGTGTCCCCCATTCAGGGGTTTGGGGGTGTCGGGGGTCTCGGGGGGGTCCCAGGGCTGCAGTGCCCCCATTCGGGGCTCTGGGGGTGTCGGGGGGGTCCCAGGGCTCTGGGGGTGTCGGGGGTCTCAGGGGGGCTTAGGGACAGCAGTGCCCCCATTCAGGGCTCTGGGGGTCTCAGGGGGGTCCCAGGGCTCTGGGGGTCTCGGGGTTCCCAGGGGCTGCAGTGCCCCCATTCGGGGCTCTGGGGGTCTCGGGGGGGTCCCAGGCTGCCCCTCACCCCCCGTCTGTGCCCCCCCAGCGCTGCCCCCCCCCGGGTCCCGGCCGCCTCCCCCTCCGCTCACAACGTCAGCCAGGGCGGGGGTCCCGCCGAGCGGCCCAGCTTCCCGCGGGGGGTCTCGAGCCGCAGCACCTTCCACGCGGGGCAGCTGCGGGCGCCCCGGGACCCCCGGGACCCCCGGGACCCGCTGGGCTACGCGCTGCCCCCCGGGCTGCCCCCGCCCGCCTCGCCCTCGGGCGCCAGCCAGGGCCGGCGCGCGCCCTCGGCCAGCCTGTTCAGCAAGTTCACCTCCAAGTTCGTGCGCAGGTGAGCGCCCGGGCTGGGCCTGGCACCCATGGGTGCCATGGGGTCCCACTGTGCCCTGGTGTCACCTCAGTGTCACCCATGGGTGCCATGGGGTCCCTCTGTGCCCTGGTGTCACCTCAGTGTCACCCGTGTGTGCCCTGGGCTGGCCCCGTGTTACCCGTGTGTGCCCCGGGCTCTCACTGTCCCTGGTGTCACCCATGGGTGCCATGGGGTCCCACTGTCCCCTGGTGTCACCTCAGTGTCACCCGTGTGTGCCCCAGGCTCCCACTGTCCCTTGGTGTCACCCATGGGTGCCTGGGCTCCCTCTGTCCCCCGGTGTCACCTCAGTGTCACCCATGGGTGCCCTGGGCTCTCACTGTCCCCTGGTATCACCTCAGTGTCACCCATGGGTGCCTGGGCTCCCACTGTCCCCTGGTGTCACTTCAGTGTCACCCGTGTGTGCCCCGGGCTCCCACTGTCCCCTGGTGTCACCCATGGGTGCCCCGGACTCCCACTGTCCCTGGTGTCACCCATGGGTGCCCTGGGCTCCCTCTGTCCCTGGTGTCACCCATGGGTGCCCTGGGCTCCCACTGTCCCTGGTGTCACCCATGGGTGCCCTGGGCTCCCACTGTCCCTGGTGTCACCCATGGGTGCCCTGGGCTCCCACTGTCCCTGGTGTCACCCGTGTGTCCTCCCCGGTGTGCTCTGGGCTCTCACTGTCCCCTCCTGTGTCCCTCAGTGTCCCCTCAGTGTCCCCTCGGTGTCCCCCCGCTGTGCCCTTTGTGGTTTGTTCCCCTCTGTGTGTCCCCCTCGGTGTCCCCCCCTCAGTGTCCCCCCCTCGGTGTCCCCCCCTCGGTGTCACCTCCAGGGCTTTTCTGTCCCCTCTCAGGGCTCCTCGGTGTCCCCTCAGGTCCCTTCTGTGTCCCCTCAGGTGTCCCCTCGGTGCTCTCAGGGTTCCTCTGTTCTGCTCCTCCCTCTGTGTCCTCTCCTGTCCCCTCAGGGACCCCCCCATGGCCCTCAATGTCCTTGGATGTCCCTTTGGGGACCCCCCATGTCCCCCCCATGTCCCTCCTGTCCCTTTGGGGACCCCCCATGGCCCTCCTGTCCCTGAATTGGGGACCCCCAATGTCCCTCCTGTCCCTTTGCCCCCCCCCATGTCCCCCCTGTCCCCGGGTTGGGGGTGTTGGTGCTGCTTCCCCCCCCCTTTCCCCCCCCCCGTCCCCTCCCGGGGGTCTCTGGGGGTTTGGGGGGGGGGGTCTCTGGGGGGGGAGGGGGTGGCTCTGTCCCCGCCCCCTCCCCTCCCCCCCCCAACGCCCCCTTCTCTTCTGTTTGTCTTTGTAGAAATCTGTCTTTCAGGTTTGCCAGAAGGTAGGGCAGCGCCGGGCCCCGCATGGCACCCCAAAACACACCCAGGGACCCCCAGAGACCCCCAGAAACACCCCAAAACACCCCAGAGACCCCCTAAACACCCCAAAACACCCAGAGACCCCCAGAAACACCCCCAGAGACCCCCAAAAACACCCAGGGACCCCCAGAAACACCCCAAAAACACACCCAGGGACCCCCAAAAACACCCAGGGACCCCCAAAAACACACAGGGACCCCCAAAAACACCCCAGAAACACCCAGGGACCCCCAAAAACACCCAGGGACCCCCAAAAATACCCAGGGACCCCCCAAAAACACCCAGGGACCCCCAGAAACACCCCAGAGACCCCCAGAAACACCCCAAAACACCCAGGGACCCCCAAAAACACCCCAAAACACCCAGGGACCCCCAAAAACACCCAGGGACCCCCAAAAACACCCAGGGACCCCTAAACACCCCCAGAGACCCCCAAAAACACCCCCAAAACCCCCCCAGAGATCCCCAAAATCCCCTTAAAACCCCCCCAGAATCCCCCAGGGTACCCCAAAACACCCCAGAGCCCCAAAACCCCCCCAGATGCCCCAGAAAATCCCCCCAGAGCCCCCCAAACTCCCCCCGGCCCCTCCCCAGAGCTGCACGGCCCCGCATGGCGCCCCCTCCCCGTCCGTCCGTCCGTCCGTCCGTCTGTCCGTGTGTCCCCCCCGTGTGTCCGTGTGTCCCCCCCGGGGGTGGGGGAGGGGATGGGGGAGGGGCTGTGCCCCCCCCCCCCCAACGCTGAGCTGGGCCCCCCCTTTTGTCTCCCGAGGAACCCCCACGAGCCCGAGAGCAAGGAGAGGGTGGAGACCCTCAGGTGAGTGGGGACACCTGGGGACACCTGGGGACACCTTGGGGACATCCCTGGGATCCTGGGGACACCTTGGGGACACCCTGGGGACATCCTGGGGACACCTTGGGAACATCCCTGGGGACACCTGGGGATACCTTGGGGACACTTTGAGGATACCCTGGGCTCACCCTGGGGTCCCTGTGACGCCCTTGGTGACCCCATTTGTCCCCCCAGACCCGCGGTGGACCCCAACAAGGACCCCCCATTTTTCCCCCCTAACCGCATGTTATTCCCCCAGACCCACAGTGGGCCCCAACAAGGACCCCCCCTAACCCCCATTTTTCCCCCCTAACCCCGTTTGTCCCCCCCAGACCCACGGTGGGCCCTAACAAGGACCCCCAGGACCCCTCTAACCCCCATTCTTCCCCCCCAGACCCACGGTGGACCCCCCTAACCCCCATTTTTCCCCTCTAACCCCCCATTTTACCCCCCAGACCCGCGGTGGGCCCCAACAAGGGCCCCCAGGACCCCTCTAACCCCCCATTTGTCCCCCCCAGACCCGCGGTGGGCCCCGACAGGGACCCCCCCTAACCCCCATTTTTCCCCTCTAACCCCCCGTTTTCCCCCCCAGACCCGCGGTGGGCCCCGACAAGGACCCCCAGGACCCCCCAGAACCCCCATTTGTCCCCCCGTTTTTCCCCCAGACCCGCGGTGGGCCCCGACAGGGACCCCCCCTAACCCCCATTCTTCCCCTCTAACCCCCCATTCTTCCCCCCCAGACCCACAGTGGGCCCTGACAAGGACCCCTCTAACCCCCATTTTTCCCCTCTAACCCCATTTGTCCCCCCCAGACCCACGGTGGGCCCTAACAAGGACCCCCAGGACCCCTCTAACCCCCCATTTTTCCTCCCAGACCCGTGGTGGGCCCCAACAAATACCCCCTGACCCCCCATTTTTTCCCCCTAACCCTGTTTGTCCCCCTCAGACCCGCAGTGGGCCCCGACAAGGACCCCCGCGACGCCGGGCGCGACGCCAAGCCGCGCTCGCTGCGCTTCACGTGGAGCATGAAGACGACGAGCTCGCTGGAGCCCGGGGAGATGCTGCGCGAGATCCGCAAGGTGCTGGACGCCAACAGCTGCCGCTGCGAGCCCCAGGAGCGCTTCGTGCTGCTCTGCGCCCACGGCGCGCCCGGCCACGACTCCTTCGTGCAGTGGGATGAGGTGTGCAAGCTGCCCCGGCTCTCGCTCAAACGGCGTCCGCTTCAAGCGCATCGCCGGCACCTCCATGGCCTTCAAGAACATCGCCTCCAAGGTGGCCAACGAGCTCAAGCTCTGAGCCACGGCGGGGACGGCTGGGGCGGCCGCCGAGCTCCGGGGACACGGACATGGACACGGTGACCTGGGAGCGGCCATGGAGCTCCAGGGACACGGACATGGACACGGTGACCCGGGAGTGGCCGTGGAGCTCCGGGGACACGGACACAGGGACCCAGGAGTGGCCGTGGAGCTCCGGGGACACGGACACGGTGACCCAGGAGTGCCTCCAAGGTGGCCGTGGAGCTCAGACTCTGAGCCACACGTGTGTGCTGGGGACATGGGGTGGCCATGGAGCTCTGGGGACATGGACATGGATACCCAGGAGTGGCTCCAAGGTGGCCATGGAGCTCCATGGACATGGACACGGATACCCAGGAGTGGCCATGGAGCTCTGGGGACACGGACATGGACACGGTGACCTGGGAGTGCCTCCAAGGTGGCCACGGAGCTCAAGCTCTGAGCAACGGATGGGACAGTGGAGTCACCTGGGGACAGCTGAGGTGGCCACGGAGCTCTGGGGACACGGACATGGAGATCCAGGAGTGGCCACCAAGCTGCGGCTCTTGGGGACACGGCCACGGCCACCTTGGAGCTCTGGCTCCTGGGGACACCTCAGGGCTGTCACTCCTGGGGACACGGCCACGGCCACCTCGGGGCTGCGGCTTCTGGGGACACGGCCACGGTGACCTGGCTGTGGTGACCTGGCTGTGGTGACCTGGGAGTGCCTCTGGGGTGGCCACGGAGCCACGGACACGGTGGGGACACCCATGGGGGGACACGGGGGCACCAGGATGGACCTGGGGGCTCCAGGATGGACCTCGAGCCTGTCCAGGCCTTGGTGGGCACGTCCTGGATGGAGCCAGGAGCTCCTGGGGTGGACCTGGATGGACCTGGGATGGACCCAGGAGCCCTGGATGGAGCTGCTGTGGGGTCCAGGAACAGCCTGGATGGACCTGGAATGTCCTGGATGGACCTGGGATGTCCTGGATGGACCTGGGACCTCCAGACGGATCTGGGGAACTCGGGGCTGAACCTGGGAGCTCCCGGGGTCACCTGGCTGGACCTTGTGGGTGTCCAGGTGACCATGGGGACACCTGGATGGAGCCGAGACCACCTGGGGACACCCGGGGCCATGCTGTGGCGTCATGGGGACATCCTGGGACCCCTTGGGGACATCCTGGGACCCCTTGGGGACAGGGCCAGGGTTTCATTCATGGGGACATCCTGGGACCCCTTGGGGACATCCTGGTGGCACCTTCTGGGGAGGCTCATTGGGGACAGGAGAGGTGGCCCAGGGACATCCCGGGGGGCTTTGGGGACACCCCGGGGGCTCAGGGCACGCGTGGGGACATCCTGGGGGTCCCTGAGCCTTACGGGGGACACGGGGACACTCCGGGGGTGGCCTTAGGGGGGGTGGGGGTGTCCCCTCCCCCCTGCCGGTGTCCCCCTGCCCCTCCCCCACCCCCCCTTGGGGACAGAGCTGTCCTTGCCCCTCCCCCCAGGGCTGACCCCGCCCCCCAGGGCTGGCCCTCCCCCCGCACTCAGGAAGGCCCCGGTATGGGTGGGGGAGGGGCGGGGCCGGGGGTGGGGCCTCCCTTCCCCTCCCCCCATTTCTGTCCTGCTGTAGCCCCGCCCCGGGCACCGCCCCTGGGCGCGGGGACACTCCGGGGGGAGGGGCCAAGCCCAGGCCACGCCCCCTCTGCGTTGGATTTTCCAGGTCTGATTAAAAACTTTCCAGAAAGATCCGCAGGCTCCGAGTGGTGCTGGGGAGCCGGGAGTATGGAACAGGGATCCCAGTATGGAACAGAGATCCCGGTAAAAACCAGTGATCCCAGTATGGAACAATGATTCCAGTATGGAACGAGATCCCGGTAAAAAACCAGTGATCCCAGTAAAAACCAGTGATCCAGTATGGAACAGGGATCCCAGTACGAACCAGTGCTCCCAGTATGGACCAATGATCCCAGTATGGAACAGGGGATCCCAGTATGGAACAGAGATTCCAGTAAAAACCAGTGATCCCAGTATGGACCTATGATCCCAGTATGGAACAGGGTCCCAGTATGGAACAGGGATCCCAGTAAAAAACAGTGATCCCAGTATGGAACAATGATTCCAGTATGGAACAGGGATCCCAGTATGGAACAGAGATTCCAGTAAAAACCAGTGATCCCAGTATGGAACAGGGATCCCAGTAAAAACCAGTGATCCCAGTATGGAACAGGGATCCCAGTACGAACCAGTGCTCCCAGTATGGAACAGGGATCCCAGTATAGAACAGAGATCCCAGTAAAAACCAGTGATCCCAGTACGAACCAGTGCTCCCAGTATGGACCAATGATTCACTATGGAACAGGGATCCAGTACGAACCAGTGCTCCCAGTCTAAACCATTGCTCCCAGTGCACCCCAGTGCTCCCAGTCCAAACCAGTCCCTCCCAGCACTCCCAGTGCCGCAGCACGCGCAGCCTCTGTACTAAAATACCTTTATTGCAAACTGGGACCCCCCAGAACCCCCTGGGACCCCCCCCAACCCCCGGTCCCTCCGGCCCAGCAGGGGGCGCTCAGCGGGGCGGGGCGTGGCCAGCAGCCGGGGGGCGTGGCCTGGCGGCGGGGGCGTGGCCAGGGCGGAGCAGCGGGGGCGGGGCCCGGCCGGGCTGGAGGGGGGGCGGTGGCCGCGGGAGCGCGGGGGGCGGGGCCGGGGCGGGGCCGGGCGCAGCAGAGGGGGCGGGGCAGGCGGGCGCGAGGGGGGCGGGGCCGCGCCCGGGGGAGGGGCCGAGGAGGGCGGCGGGGGCGGGGCCGGGCGGGAAACGCCGGTGATCTGCACCTGTGGAGAGAGAGGCGGGGCTGGGTGGGCGGGGCAGGGAGTGGGCGGGGCTGTGGTGTGGTGTAGGTATGGCCATTGATTGACTGGGGTGTAATTGGTTGATTGATTGACTGATTGATTCATTGGGATGGATGGATGGATGGATGGATGATGGATGGATGGATGATGGATGGGGATGGATGGATGATGGATGGATGATGGATGGATGATGGATGGATGGATGATGGATGGATGGATGGATGGATGGATGATGGATGGATTAGGGTAGATTGATTGATTGATTGATTAATTGATTGGGGTGGATTGATTAATTGATTGGGGTGTAATTGGTTGATTGATTGATTGATTGGTTGATTGATTGATTGACTGATGGATATGAATTGATTGGGGCAGGGTCACTGCACCGCCCAGTCCAGGCCCCCCCGGCACTGGGAGCAGGGACTGGGACCAGTTCCCATCTCAGACCCCCCCCGTCCCCACCCCGGCCCTTCCTCACCTCCTCCTCCTCCTCCTCCTCCTCCCCGGGGGGCTCCCCCGGCCCCGGCCCCGCTGCAGGAGCCGCTCCAGCCCGGGCGCCGCCGCGGGCCCAGCACGAAGCTCCGAACCTGCGCCGCCGTCTTGTTCCCCAGCACGGCCGCCACCGCCGGAAATCGCGGCCGTAACGGCGCAGGGCTGCCAGGGACGGACGGACGGACGGTGAGGGACACACGGACACAGGGACAGTGAGGGACGGACACACGGACAGACAGTAAGGGATGGACACACGGACGGTGAGGGACAGAGAGGGACAGACACACCGACAGAGACAGTGAGGGACGGACAGACGGACGGTGAGGGACAGAGAGGGACGGACACAGCGACAGAGAGAGACACACGGACAGTGAGAGTGAGGGACGGACACACGGACAGACAGTGAGGAACGGACACACAGACACACGGTGAGGGACGGACACACGGACAGTGAGGGACAGTGAGGGATGGACACACGGACAGTGAGGGACACAGGGACAGAGAGGGACACACAGACAGTGAGAGTGAGGGACAGACACACGGACAGACAGTGAGGGTCGGACACACGGACAGTGAGGGACAGACAGGCAGCTAACGAGGCTAATTACGCTAACGAGGCTAATTACGCTAACGAGGGCAGCACTCACCCTGCACCACCAGCAGCTGCTCGTCCGTGGTCCAGCGCGAGCTGAATTTGCTGTGACCCTGTGTTGGGGTGAGGGGATTTGGGGGGGATTGGAGGGGACACAGCCGGGAGGGGCTGTGACACCGCGGGGACACCGGGGGGACACCGGGGGACACTGAGGGGACACCGGGGGGACACCGGGGGCTCACAGGGGACACCGGGGGGCTCACAGGGGGCTCACAGGGGACACCGGGGGGCTCACAGGACCCACCTCAGGCGGCCGCAGCCCCTCCAGGCCCCCGTCCAGCGCCTGCCTGAGGCCGCTGTTGATCTGCTTGATGCGCTGAACCTGCGGGGATTGATCAGGGATTGATCGGGGATTGATCGGGGATTGATCGAGGATTGATTGGGGATCGATCGGGGATCGATTGGGGATTGATCAGGGATGGATCAGGGATTGATTGGGGATTGATCGGGGATGGATTGGGGATGGATTGGGGATTGATCGGGGATGGATTGGGGATGGATCGGGGATGATCGGGGATTGATCGGGGATGGATCAGGGATTGATTGGGGATCGATCGGGGATCGATTGGGATTGATCGGGGATGGATCAGGGATTGATCGGGGATCGATCGGGGATCGATTGGGGATTGATCGGGGATGGATCAGGGATTGATCGGGGATCGATCGGGGATCGATTGGGGATTGATCGGGATGGTTCGGGGATCGATTGGGGATCGATTGGGGATCAATTGGGATTGATCAGGGATGGATTGGGGATTGATTGGGGATCGATTGGGGATTGATCAGGGATGGATCAGGGATTGATCGGGGATTGGGGAGGGGGCTCACAGGGGGGTTTTGAGGTGGATTTGGGGTGCCCTGGACATGGATTGGGGACTGGGGAGGGGGCTCAGAGGAGGAGTTCGGGGTGTGTTTGGGGTGTCCCAGGGATGGATCAGGGATTGGTTGGGGAGGGGGCTCAGAGGAGGAGTTTGGGGCGCCCCTGGGGATGGATCAGGCATTGGCTGGGGAGGGGGCTCAGAGCAGGATTTCGGGTGCCCCCCAGGGGTGCCCTGGACATGGATTGGGGACTGGGGAGGGGGCTCAGAGGAGGAGTTCGGGGTGTGTTTGGGGTGTCCCAGGATGGATCAGGATTGTTTGGGGAGGGGGCTCAGAGCAGGATTTCGGGTGTGTTTGGGGTGTCCCCGGGATGGATCAGGGACTGGGGAGGGGGCTCAGAGGAGGATTTTGGGGTGTCCCAGGGATGGATCGGGATTGGGGAGGGGTCCCCAGGGGGGTTTTGGGGTGTGTTTGGGGTGTCCCCGGGATGGGTCAGGGATTGGCTGGGAGGGGGCTCAGAGCAGGATTTCGGGGTGCCCCCCGGGGGTGCCCTGGACATGGATTGGGATTGGGGAGGGGGCTCAGAGCAGGATTTCGGGGTGTCCCGGGGATGGATCGGGGATGGATCAGGGATTGGGGAGGGGGCTCAGAGCAGGATTTCGGGGTGCCCCCCGGGGATGGATCAGGGATTGGGGAGGGGGCTCAGAGCAGGATTTCGGGGTGTGTTTGTGTGTCCCAGGGATGGATCAGGGATTGTTTGGGGAGGGGGCTCAGAGGAGGAGTTTGGGGTGGATTTTGGGGTGTCCCTGGATGGATCAGGATTGGGGAGGGGGCTCAGAGCAGGATTTCGGGGTGTCCCGGGGATGGATCAGGGATTGGCTGGGGAGGGGGCTCAGAGCAGGATTTCGGGGTGTGTCTGGGGTGTCCCGGGGATGGATCAGGCATTGGCTGGGGAGGGGGCTCAGAGCAGGGTTTCGGGGTGCCCCCCAGGGGTGCCCTGGACATGGATTGGTTGGGGAGGGGGCTCAGAGCAGGATTTCGGGGTGTCCCCGGGATGGATCAGGGACTGGGGAGGGGGCTCAGAGCAGGATTTCGGGGTGTGTTTGGGGTATCCTCAGGATGGATCAGGGATTGGCTGGGGAGGGGGCTCAGAGCAGGGTTTCGGGTGTCCCTGGGGATGGATCAGGGATTGGGGAGGGGGCTCAGAGCAGGATTTCGGGGTGTCCCCGGGATGGATCAGGGATTGGGGAGGGGTCCCCAGGAGGGTTTTGGGTGTGTCTGGGGTGTCCCGGGGATGGATCAGGGACTGGGGAGGGGGCTCAGAGCAGGATTTCGGGGTGTCCCAGGGATGGATCGGGGATGGATCAGGGATTGTTTGGGGAGGGGGCTCAGAGCAGGATTTCGGGTGGATTTGGGGTGCCCTGGACATGGATTGGGGACTGGGAGGGGGCTCAGAGCAGGATTTCGGGCCCCCCCCGGGGGTGCCCACCTGCCGTTTGAGCGCCACCAGCTGGCAGTCGAGCTGGCGCAGGGCCCGCGCGCCCAGGTCGGGGTTCGCCGTCACCTCGGCCACGTCCTCGCGGCTCAGGCGCATCCCGCGGGGGGGGCGGCGCCGCTGCCGCGCCGGGGGGTGGTGCCGGTACTGCGGCTCCTTGCGCGGGCCCGCCTTGGCCAGGCACGGCTGGCGAGGCGTTAATTAGGCACATTTGTTAATTAGCTCCGGGATTGAATTGGTTACGGCTGGGGGAAACCCCCTGAGAATTCACCTCCCCCCCCCCCCAGCTTGAACTTGGTACGTTCCGGCCCGGCCGCTGCTCTCCCCCACCCCGCCAGGAGGGGGCGCCACCTCTGCCCATTTTTGCGGTATTTTATTTCCCCAATTTTGGGGGGTTTTCCCCCAATTTTTGGGGTCTCCAGACCCACCCTCAGCTCCCCCGCGTTGTTTTTAGGGGTTTCCCCCATTCCCAAGGATTCCCCCAAATTTTGGGGGTCCCACTCCATCTTAGTTTCTCCTCCCTCCTTATCTTTAGGGATTCACCCCCATTTTGGGGGGGTCTGGCCCATTTTGGGGGGGTTTCCCCTTTTCCTCACCCCACCCTTGAAACCCACCCCCCAAATTCACCCTGTGACTGCCCGAGCACCACAAACCCCCCTGTGCCCCCCAAATCCCCCCCTGAGCCCCCAAAATCCCCAAAATCCCCCCCTGTGCCCCCCAACCTCTTTTTTGGGGTCCGCAGGCTCCAGGTCCCCCTCGGGGCTCGGTCGGTGCTCGTCGGTGTCGTCATTGCTGGGGGAGCAGGGTTTGGGGTTTTGGGGGTTCAGGGTGGGATTTTGGGGTTTTGGGGGGTTCAGGGTGGATTTTGGGGTTTTTGGGGTAGATTTAAGAAAGTTTTAGGAATGTTTTTGGAGAGATTTTGTGTGGATTTTGGGGAGGTTTTATGAAAGTTTTTGGGGTGGATTTTGGAAAGTTTTAGGGGAGGTTTTGGGAAGGTTTTGGGGAGGTTTTTGGGAGGTTTTGGGGAGGTTTAGGGAAGTTTTAGGAAGGTTTTTGGGGAGGTTTTGGGGGAGATTTTGAGAGGCTCAGGGTGGATTCTGGGGAGGTTTCAGGAAGATTTTTGGGGCGGATTCTGGCAAGTTTTAGGAGAGGTTTTGGGGAGGTTTTGTGGACATTTTGGGGAGGTTTTTGGGGAACTTTTGGGAGGTTCTGGGCCCGTTTTGGGGCGCCCCGTACCTGTCGTCGCGGTCGCGCCGCCCCAGCAGCCGCCGCGCTGCCGGTCCATGACGCTGGTGCGGGACCGGGTCTTCTTCCACGAGTAATAGTACTTGACCAGGCTGGGGATCAGCTTGTCGGGGAGCTGGGGCACACACGGGGGGTTTGGGGGGATTTAGGGGGGTTTGGGGGGGTTTGGAGAGGGTTTGGGGCGGTTTTGGGGTGATTTGGTCTCAGGGATGGGGTGAGAAATAAAGGAAGGAGTCACCGCTATAAATGAGGGGGAGAAAGTGCAGGAAGAGCCCTGAAATCCCGCACAAAAATGGGGAAAACCCGTAAAAATGGAGCAGCAGGAAGGTCTAGAAATGACAAAGGAGGAAACGGCAAAGAAATCCTAAAGATTGAGGGGGCAGGAGCCCCAAAATCAGCAGAGAAACCCCAAAATTGGGCGGGAGGTACCACCTGGTGGGGGTGAAGGGGGGGGGGGACAGCAGAGGGTGGGATGTACCATTTGCTGGGGGGGGGGTGGCACCCCCTTATCTCCAAGAGGGTCCTGTGACCCCCCAGACCCCCCAAACCTCCCTGGGGGAGCAATAGCACCTTCCAAAAACCCCAAAATCCCCCAAAACATCAGAAACCAGCCCCAAAAATAAAAACAAACAGCCCAAAACCACAAAGAACAGCCCCAAAAATTCCCTGGTTGGGCTGGATCCAACCCTGCTGAGTGAGGGGGTTCTGCCCCCATTGCCCCTCCCCAGGGGGGTCTTGGGGTCCCTTTTGGGGTCTCTTTAGGGTCCCTTCTGGGGTCCTTTTGGGGTTTTTGAGATTCGTTTTGGGGTCCCTTTGAAGTCCCTTTTGGGTCCCTTTGGGGTCCTTTTTGGGACCCATTTGGGGTCCAATTGAGGTCTCTTATGGGGTTTTTGGGCTCCCATTTGGGGTCCCTTTGGGCTCCCATTTGGGGATTTTTGGGGCCCCATTTGGGGTTTCTGGGGTCCCATTTGGGGTTTTTGGGGTCCCTTTGGGTCCCATTTGGGTTTTGGAGTCCTATTTGGGGTCCCATTGAGGTCTCTTTTGGGGTTTTGGGTCCCTTTTGGGGTCCCTTTTGTGGTTTTTGGGCTCCCATTTGGGGTTTTTTGGGCTCTCATTTGGGGTTTTTGGGGTCCCTCTGGGGTTTTTGGGCTCCCATTTGGGGTTTTGGGCTCCCATTTGGGGTTTTGGGGTCCCTTTTCGGGTCCCACCATCTGCTGGATGCGGGCGAAGCTCTTGCCGTGGCAGCTCTGACCTCATTTTCCCCTCTCTTGCCGTGGCAGCTCTGACCTCATTTTCCGCTCCCCACGGGGTTTTGGGCTCCCATTGAGGTTTTTGGGCTCCCATTTGGGGTTTTTGGGTTTTGGGGTCCCTTTGCCCCTCACCATCTCCTGATGCGGGCGAAGCTCTTGCCGTGGCAGCTCTGACCCATTGTCCCCTCCACACGGGGTTTTTGGGGTCCCATTTGGGGTTTTTGGGCTCCCTTTGGGGTTTTGGGTCCCATTTGGGGCTTTGGGCTCCCTTTGGGGTTTTGGGGTCCCTTTTTGGGGTCCCTTTTGGGGTCCCATTTGGGGTTTTTGGGCTCCATTTGGGGTTTTTGGGGTCCATTTGGGGTTTTTGGGGTTTTGGGGTCCCATTTGGGGTTTTGGGCTCCCTTTGGGTTTTGGGGTCCCTTTTTGGGGTCCCACCATCTGCTGGATGCGGGTGAAGCTCTTGCCGTGGCAGCTCTGACCCCATTTTCCCCTCCCCACGGGGTTTTGGGGTCCCTTTGGGGTTTTGGGGTTTTGGGGTCCCTTTGGCCCTCACCATCTGCTGGATGCGGGCGAAGCTCTTGCCGTGGCAGCTCTGACCCCATTTTCCCTCCCCATGGGTTTTTTGGGGTTTTTGGGGTTTTGGGGGTCCCTCTGCCCCTCACCATCTGCTGGATGCGGGCGAAGCTCTTGCCGTGGCAGGCTGAAGGCCTGCTCGAACAGCACCTTGTCCTCCACCGTCCACTCGTCCGGGAACGGGGTGAAGTTGGCCAGGTCAGCCAGGGACTTCTCCACGTCGTGTTTGTGCCACAGCAGCATGCCCAGCGCCTGGCACGGTGCCAGGGGAGTTGGGGGGTCAGGGGGTGGATTTGGGGGGTCAGGAGGGGAGTTAGCGGGGGTCTGGGGGGATTTGGGGGGTCAGGGGGGGATTTTGGGGGAGTCAAGAGGGGATTTGGGGGGGTCAGGAGGGGATTTGGGAGGTCAGGGGGTGATTTGGGGGGTCAGGAGGAGATTTAGGGGCCACCCCAGGTGGGTCAGGAGGGGATTTGGGGGGTCTGGGGGGGATTTCGGGGGGTCAGGGGGGCATCTGAGGGGGTCAGGAGGGATTTGGGGGGGTCAGGAGGGGATTTCGGGGGCTCAGGAGGATTTGGGGGAGTCAAGAGGGATTTGGGGGCTCAGGGGTATTTGGGGGGTCAGGGGGGGATTTGGGGGTCAGGGGGGGATTTGGGAGGTCAGGAGGGCATTTGGGGGGGGTCAGGAGGAGATTTAGGGGCACCCCAGGTGGGTCAGGGGGTATTTGGGGGGTCAGGGGGGGATTTGGGGGGGTCTGGGGGATTTGGGGGGGTCAGGAGGGCATTTGGGGGGGTCAGGGGGGTATTTGGGGGGTCAGGAGGGGATTTGGGGGGTCAGGGGGATATTTGGGGGGTCTGGGGGCTCGGTACCTGCTCGATGTTGTAGCCGTGCTTGTCCTTGGCCATGGCGATGTACCCTGTCCACTGGGGGGGGGGGGCGTTTTGGGGGGTCAGGGGGGGTTTTGGGGGGGTTACAGGGGAAGGAGAGGGGATTTGGGGGGCAAAGGAAGAGTTAAGAGGGTAAAAAGGGGGTTTGGGATGGTTGGAGGGGGGCAAAAGGGAGATTGATGGGGTAAAGGAGGGGTTGGGGGGCATAAAGGAGGGGTTGGGGGGGTACCAGGAGGGGTTGGGGGCATAAAGAAGGGGTTGGGGTGTATCAGGATGGGTTTGGGGGGTACCAGGTGGGGTTGGGGTGTATCAGGAGGGGTTTGGGGGGGTACCAGGAGGGTTTGGGGTATACCAGGATGGGTTTGGGGGTACCAGGGGGTACCAGGGGGTGGGTGCTCCCCCCGATCCCCCCCCTCCCACACAGGGGTACCCCGTGGTGGGTCGGGGGTCTCACGTTTGGCGTCGGACACGCAGTGGTTGGGGGCCCACACCAGCATCCCCTTGAGCTCCTTGTTGCTGTAGCGAGCGGGGCTCTCTGGGGAGGGGGCACAATGAGGGGGGGGGGTCTCAGGGTGTGTGTGGGGGGGGGGACACCCCCAAACCCCCCCCCACCCTGACCCCCCCCAGACCCCTCCCCAAATCTCCGTACCTGGTTTGCAGTCGGGAATCACCGCCTGGTAATCGGCGCCCACGCGGATCATGCTGTCTGTGGGGTCACCGGGGGTCACCGGGGGGGCCGCACCGACCCCTCCTCACTCCCGGGGGGCCGCGGGGGGTCGCGGCCGAGCCCCCTCCCCAGCGCCACAGAACAAAGCTGTGGCCGCGCACACGCGGGCGCCCGGGGACAATGGGGACGGGGCTTTGTTCCCCCCCCCCCAATGTCCCCGTGTGTGCCCCCCACCCATCCCAACCCCGGGGGGCGCCAGCGGTGCTGCCCCCTCCCCAAATTAACACCGGACATCCCTGGGGGGGGTTATTGGGGTGGGGGTGTCCTGGGGGTGGGGGGGGTCGCAGGTTTAATTTATTAAATTAAATTAAATTAAATTTTAAATTTAATTTTGGGGGTGGGGGGTCACTCACCGTGGCCGTGCTCGTCCTCGCTGGCCTCGTCCTCGGAGTGGGGGGGTCCCGGTGCGCCCCCGCCCGCCTTGGCGCGGCTGCGGGACAGGATCCCCGAGGGCTTCTCCATCACCGCCGGCATCGCCCGCAGCCCCCCGAGCCCCCCGGGGGTCCCGCACGGGGAGGGGGCTCAGCCCCGGTGCCCCCCCCCCCCTCACCAAACTGCCCCCGAGCTGAGCGCGGGGATTTGGGGAGGGGGCGTGGGAATGGGGCGGGGGGAGGAGGATGCGGGGCGGACCCGAGGGTCCCTCCCCCGGTAGGAGCGGGGCAGAACCGGGGGGGGGGTTCCCGGGGAGGGGTCCCGGTGCTGGGGGGTGGGTCCTGCCGGGGGTCCCGAGCCCGCACAAAGCGCCCGCGGCCGCTGCCGCCGCCTCCCGGTGCTAAAGTAGTTCCAGCTCCGCGGCCTCAGCACGGCCCCGCCGCCCCCCGTACCCCTCCGCGGGCCGCGGGGAACCGGGAACCGGGAGGGATCGGGGAAAGGGGGGAATAAAGGGGATGGGGGAGGTCGGGGGGACTGGGGGGGACCGGGAGGGAATGGGGGGATCGGGGGAATTGGGGGAACCGGAGGGACCGAGGGGACTGGGGGGATAAAGGGCCGGGGGCAGCGGGGGATAAAGGGGATGGGGGGGTCAGGAGGGTCTGGGGTCTGTCCCTGTTTGGGGCTGTCCCCATGTGGGGCTGGGGTCTGTCCCCACATGGGTCTGGGGTCTGTCCCTGTGAGGGTCTGGGGTCTGTCCCTGTGAGGGGCTGTCCCCACATGGATTTGGGATCTGTCCCCATGTGGGGCTGGGGTCTGTCCCTGTGTAGGATCTGTCCCTATTTAGGTCTGGGGTCTGTCCCCACATAGATCAGGGGTCTGTCCCTCTGTGGGTCTGAGGGTCCATGGGCATCCCCCCCTCCATCACACTCTGTGGGAGTGGGGTCTGTCCCCACATGGATCTGGAGTCTGTCCCCATATGGGTCTGGGGTCTGTCCCCCTGTGGGTCTGTATGTGGGATCTGTCCCCATGTGGGTCTGGGGGCGCATGGGGACCCCCACCTCCATCGCACTCTGTGGGGCTGCCCCACATCCCCCATCACCTCCTTCCCTCTGGGGGTGCCCCGCTGGCTCCTGTGGGGTGACCCCATTGCGGGAGGGTTTGGGGCTGGATCAGAGCTGTGGGGCAGCGCTATGGGGTGGGGTGAGACCTCTAAGTCAGGGCCATGGGGCCAGGCTGTAGGGCTGGCTTATGGGGCACGTGTGTGTGGCAAACTGGAGTCTGTCAGTCCATTATGGCCATACCGGGTCTGTGGGTCCGCTTTAGGGCTGTACAGGGTCTGTAGGGCTGGTTTAGGGCCGTACCGAGCTCTGTGGGACCGTACCGGGTCTATAGGGCCGGTTTAGGGCCGTACCGGACTCTGTGGAGCCGTACTGGGTTTGTGGTGCCCGTTTAGGGCCATACCGGACTCTGTGGGACCGTACTGGGTTTGTGGTGCCCGTTTAGGGCCGTGCCGGCCTCTCCGGACCCTCGCTCCCACAATGGCGGCCGCGCTCCCCTCAGCGCACCGGGCGTGGCCTCCCGCGCTCCCGCCCTTTCTGCTCTCAGCCAATCAGGGCCGAGCTTCCTTCGCGCCCCGCGCCGCCGCCACGCGCTGCTCCTCCCCGCCCTTCCCGCTCCCCTTCCGCGCACGCGCGGCGGTCCCGCCCTCGCCACCGCCCCATGACCCCGCCCCTTTCTCCCATCGCGCAGGCGCATTGGCCGCCGGCTCGCGCGCTCGGCGCTCCGCCCCCTTTCCCCCCCCCTTATAAATAGCGCGCCCCCCGCGCGTGCCCCCTCAGATCCTCCGCGCCCCCCGCGCCGTGAGGAGCCGCCGGCGCCGCCATTATGGGGGTGAGCGGGGCCGCGCCGCGCCCGGGGGGGCTCGGCCTGAGGGGAAACAGAGCGGGGGTGGGGCCTGCGAGGCGCCGCTGAGCGGATTGGGGGCCCGCCGAACGGGCGGAGGGGTCACCGCGAGGGGACGCGGGAGTTCCGTGAGGGAATTTGGGGTCGTCTGAGGGGCTGGGAGGTCACAGCGAGGCCTCACGGGGGTTCCGTGAGGGCGTTTGGGACCGTCCCAGAGCATGAGGAGACTCCTTAGGATGCTACAGGGCTACCGTGAGGGGATTGGGGGCTCCTGTGTGGAGATTTGGGACTTTCCGTGAGTTTTTGGGGTTGTTTGAGGTCATTTGGGGCTGCTTGTGACTCTGCGAGCGGTCTGGGTGCTGCTGTGAGAAAATTGGGATTATCGGAGGCTCTTGCCGCTTACTGTGAAGGTTTTTTGAACCTTTTGCGAGAATTTGAGGTTCCCACGGTCAAGTGTGGGATTTTCGGAGCGAATTTGGGGCCATTAAAGACGATTTGGGGCTGTGTAAAGAGAGTTGTTCAGGACTAGCGAGGATTTAAGGGGAATTTGGGGCTCTGATTCCCCAGACGCTTCACATCATGTCCCATCCAACCCTGCTGGAAAATTTCCACATTTTCCCCTCAAAATGACCCTAAAGTAGCAATTTTAGCATCCACATCCCAGCCAGCAGCAGGTGGTGGCTGCTCCATCCCCAAAACCACTCGAATTCCCCCCAAACCCACTGAGAAATGTGATTTTTGAGGGGTGTTTACCCTGTCCCCGTCCCCATCCCGCTGCTTTTCCTGTCAAATCTTTGGTTTTGAGTTCGTTTCACTCCATTTTTGGTGCTGAACTCAGGAATCCCCGTCCCTCTGTGGAGATTTGGAGGGATCCCAGCAGGATCTTTCATTTTGGGTGCAATCGGGCACATTTTGGGTGCAATCGGGCACATTTTGGGTGCAATCGGGCACATTTTTAGTACAAATCTCCTCAATTTTGGGGAAAGCCACTCCATGGGTGCTGCTGTCACCTCCTTGTCCCACCTAAAACCCCCAAGATTTTGGGGCAAAACCTTTTCAATCACCAACACTGACTAAAAACCGAGCGCTGATTTTATCCTTAAAACCCTTTTTTCCCAAAATTTTGGGGCAAAACCCCTTCAAAGTGCAGCAATGGGGATGCTAAAAATGTAACAGGGATTTTATCCCTAAAACCTTTGATTTCCTCAAGGTTTTGGGGGGAAATTGGTGCCAATCTCCTCCTTTTGGTGCCAGTTTGGTGCCAATCCCTGTTTAGTGCCAATCTCCAGCTTTTGGTGCCAGTCCTCTCTTTTTGGTGCCAATCTCTGGTGTTTTGGTGCCAATCCCGGATGTTTTGGTGCCAATTTGGTGCCAATCTCGTCCTTTTGGTGCCAACTCTCAGTGCTTTGGTGCCAGTTTGGTGCCAGTTCTCAGTGTTTCGGTACCAATTTTGTGCCAGTCCCTGTTGTTTTGGTGCCAATCAGCTCCTTTTGGTGCCGTTTTGGTGCCAATCCCGGCTGTTTTGGTGCCACTTTGGTGCCCATCCCGGCTGTTTTGGTGCCCATCGCGGGTGTTTTGGTGCCACTTTGGTGCCCATCCCGGGTGTTTTGGTGCCAGTCCCGGCTGTTTTGGTGCCCCCTTGGTGCCCATCCCGGTGTTTTGGTGCCGTTCTGGTGCCCGTCCCGGGTGTTTTGGTGCCGTTTTGGTGCCAGTCCCAGCTGTTTTGGTGCCCCCTCGGTGCCCATCCCGGCTGTTTTGGTGCCCGTCCCGGGTGTTTTGGTGCCGTTTTGGTGCCAATCGCGGCTGTTTTGGTGCCAATCGCGGCTGTTTTGGTGCCCGTCCCGGCTGTTGTGGTGCCCATCCCGGCTGTTTTGGTGCCATCCCGGGTGTTTTGGTGCTCCCTTGGTGCCCATCCCGGCTGTTTTGGTGCCCATCCCCGGTGTTGTGGTGCCGCTTTGGTGCCAATCGCGGCTGTTTTGGTGCCCATCCCGGCTGTTTTGGTGCCCGTCCCGGGTGTTTTGGTGCCGTTTTGGTGCCAGTCCCGGCTGTTTTGGTGCCCCCTTGGTGCCCGTCCCGGCTGTTTTGGTGCCCCCTCGGTGCCCTCTCAGCGTTGCCCTCTCCGCAGAGGAAGTCGGGCCGGGCCAAGGAGAAGAAGCAGCGGCGGCTGGAGGAGCGCGCGGCCATGGCAGCCGTGTGTGCCAAGGTGGAGGCGGCCAACAAGGTGAGCGGGGCACGGCAACCGGGCATGGGAACCGGGCATGGGCATGGCAACCGGGCACGGGAACCGGGCATGGGCATCGGCAACCGGGCACGGCAACCGGGCACGGGAACCAGGCACGGGAACTGGGCATCAGGAACCGGGCATGGGCATCGGGAACCGGGCACGGGAACCGGGCACGGCAACCGGGCATGGGAACCAGGCACAGCAACCGGGCATAGGAACCGGGCATGGGCATCGGGCATGGGAACCAGGCAGGGCATCAGGAACTGGGCACGGGAACCGGGCATGGGCATTGGGAACTGGGCATGGGAACGGCCCAGGAACTGGGCACAGCCCTAGAATGGGCAGAGGCACAGCTCTGGCAGTGCCCAGGTCCCTGGCATGGCCCTGTGCCAGCCCTGTGCCAGCCCTGGCAGTGCCCTGTGCCTGCCCTGTGCCGGCCCTGGCAGTGCCCTGGCAGTGCCCTGTGCCCGCCCTGTGCCGGCCCTGGCAGTGCCCTGTGCCAGCCCTGTGCCAGCCCTGGCAGTGCCCTGTGCCCGCCCTGTGCCGGCCCTGGCAGTGCCCTGGCAGTGCCCTGTGCCCGCCCTGTGCCTGCCCTGGCAGTGCCCTGGCAGTGCCCTGTGCCCATCATGTGCCCGCCCTGTGCCAGCCCTGTGCCAGCCCTGGCAGTGCCCTCCTGCCCCTCTCTGCTCTGTTGCAGCTCCGGGATCCCCTCGAGGCCTTCCCGGTGTTCAAAAAGTACGACAGGAACGGGTGAGTGCCCACATGAGTGTCCATCTGTCTTCAGGCTGGATGTGTCCATCGAGTGTCCCCACAGTGTCCCCTCGCCCCGGTGTCCGTCTGTCTGTCCGCAGGCTGGACGTGTCCCTAACCCCGTGTCCGTCTGTCTGTCCGCAGGCTGGACGTGTCCCTAACCCGGTGTCTGTCTGTCCGTCTGTCTGTCCGCAGGCTGGACGTGTCCATCGAGTGTCCCTAACCCGGTGTCCGTCTGTCTGTCCGCAGGCTGGACGTGTCCCTAACCCGGTGTCCGTCTGTCCGTCTGTCTGTCCGCAGGCTGGACGTGTCCATCGAGTGCTGCCGGGTGTCCGTCTGTCTGTCCGCAGGCTGGACGTGCCCCTAATCCAGTGTCCGTCTGTCCTCAGGCTGGACATGTCCATCAAGTGCCCCTAACCCGGTGTCCGTCTGTCTGTCCGCAGGCTGGACGTGTCCATCGAGTGCCCCTAACCCAGTGTCTGTCTGTCCGTCTGTCTGTCCGCAGGCTGGACATGTCCATCAAGTGCCCCTAACCCGGTGTCCGTCTGTCTGTCCGCAGGCTGGACGTGTCCATCGAGTGCCCCTAACCCAGTGTCTGTCTGTCCGTCTGTCTGTCCGCAGGCTGGACATGTCCCTAACCCCGTGTCCGTCTGTCTGTCCGTCTGTCTGTCCGCAGGCTGGACGTGTCCCTAACCCGGTGTCTGTCTGTCCGTCTGTCTGTCCGCAGGCTGGACGTGTCCATCGAGTGCTGCCGGGTGTCCGTTCTGGAGCCGCCCACGCTGGACTGGGCCTTTGAGCTGACCAAGGCCAACATGCAGAGCCTGTGAGCGCCCCCGGCTTTCCTGCCCTGAGGGATTGTCCTGCCCCAAAATCCCCAATTTCGCTTTTTCCTTTTCCCGGTGATTTTCATTTCCCGGCTCGATTTCGGCCGGGATTTCCCTCCAATCCCCAGGAACTTTTTCCCCCAAATCCCTGGGGATTTTTCCCCCAAATCCCTGGGAATTTTCCCCCCTAAATCCCCGCGGATTTTCCCCCTAAATCCCTGGGTTTTCCTCCATAAATCCCTGGGGATTTTACCCACAAATCCCTGGGTTTTCCTCCCCAAATCCTTGGGGATCTTTTTCCCAAATCCCTGGGGTTTTTTCCCCCAAATCCCTGGGGTTTTCCTCCCTAAATCCCTGGGTTTTTTCTCCCAAATCCCTGGGGTTTTTTCCCCCAAATCCCTGGGTTTTTCTCCCTAAATCCTTGTGGATTTTTATCCCAAATCCCTGGGGATTTTTCCCCCAAATCCCCATTTTTCCCCCCCAAATCCCCTTTTTTTCCCTCCAAACCCCCATTTTTTGCCCTCCAAGCCCCTCAAAATCCCCATTTTTCCGCCCCAAACCCCATTTTTCCCCCAAAATCCCCATTTTTCCCCCCCAAATCCCCCAAAATCCCCATTTTTTCCCCCAAAACCCCCATTTTCCCCCCAAATCCCCCTTTTTCCCCCAAAATCCCCAATTTCCCCCCAAACCCCGTTCTCCCCCCGTTTCCCGGGCAGGTACGAGCAGAGCGAGTGGGGCTGGAAGGAGCGCGAGAAGCGGGCGGAGCTGCGGGACGAGCGCTCCTGGTTCCTGCTGGCCCGCGAGGCGGCGGCGGCGCGGCCGGTGGCGTTCTGCAGCTTCCGGTTCGACGTGGAGTGCGGGGACGAGGTGCTCTACTGGTGAGAGGGGATTTTGGGGTGAAATCTGTCAGATCTGGGATTCCTGAGAGAAATCTGGGGGTTTTTGGGGTGATATCTGTCAGTTTGGGGTTACCCAGCCGGTGGCGTTCTGCAGCTTCCGGTTCGACGTGGAGGGCGGGGACGAGGTGCTCTACTGGTGAGAGACAGGGGATTTGGGGTGAAATCCAGGGATTTTGGGTGATATCTGTCAGTTTGGGGTTCCCCGGCCGGTGGCGTTCTGCAGCTTCCGCTTCGACGTGGAGTGTGGGGACGAGGTGCTCTACTGGTGAGAGACAGGGGATTTGGGGTGAAATCTGGGGGTTTTGGGGTTCCTGGGGTGAAATCTGTCAGTTTGGGGTTCCCCGGCCGGTGGCGTTCTGCAGCTTCCGGTTCGATGTGGAGTGTGGGGACGAGGTGCTCTACTGGTGAGAGAGGATTTGGGGTGAAATCCGGGGATTTTGGGGTGAAATTCAGAGATTTTGGGGTGAAATCTGGCAGTTTTGGGGTGAAATCCGGGGATTTTGGGGGTTTTTGGGTGAAATCTGGCAGTTTGGGAGTTTTGGGGTTCCTTGGCCGGTGGCGTTCTGCAGCTTCCGGTTCGATGTGGAGGGCGGCGACGAGGTGCTCTACTGGTGAGAGAGGATTTGGGGTGAAATTCAGGGATTTTGGGGTTTTTGGGGTTCCTGGGGTGATATCTGTCAGTTTGGGGTTCCCCGGCCGGTGGCGTTCTGCAGCTTCCGCTTCGACCTGGAGTGTGGGGATGAGGTGCTCTACTGGTGAGAGACATTTTTGGGGTGAAATCCGGGGATTTTGGGGTTTTGGGGGTGAAATCTGGGGATTTTGGGTGAAATCCTGGGTTTTTGGGGTGCAATCTGTTGGTTTTGGGGTGAAACCTGTCAGTTTTGGGGTGATATCTGTCAGTTTTGGGGTGATATCTGTCGGTTTTGGGGATTTTGGGGTGATATTTGTCGGTTTTGGGGTGATATCTGTCAGTTTTGGGGTGATATCTGTCAGTTTTGGGGTGATATCTGTCGGTTTTGGGGATTTTGGGGTGATATTTGTCGGTTTTGGGGTGATATCTGTCAGTTTTGGGGTGATATCTGTCAGTTTTGGGGTGATATCTGTCGGTTTTGGGGTGATATCTGTCAGTTTTGGGGTGAAACCTGTCAGTTTTGGGTTGATATCTGTTGGTTTTGGGGTGATATCTGTCACTTTTGGGGATTTTGGGGTGATACCTGTCAGTTTTGGGGTGATATCTGTCAGTTTTGGGGTGATATCTGTCAATTTTGGGGTGATACCTGTCAGTTTTGGGGTGATATCTGTCGATTTTGGGGTGATATCTGTCAGTTTTTGGGATTTTGGGGTGATATCTGTCAGTTTTGGGGTGACATCTGTCAGTTTTGGGGTGATACCTGTCACTTTTGGGTTGATATCTGTCAGTTTTGGGGTGCAGTCTGTCGGTTTTGGGGTGATATCTGTCAGTTTTTGGGATTTTGGGGTGATATCTCAGTTTTTGGGTCCCCAGTTACGAGGTGCAGCTGGAGAGCCGCGTGCGGCGCCGGGGGCTGGGCAAGTTCCTGCTGCAGATCCTGCAGCTCGTGGCCAACAGGTGAGAAATGGGGCAAAATCTGGGGGGTTTGGGAAATTCGGGGGTTTGGGGGGGAAATATGGGAATTTTGGGAGAATTTTTGGGGGAAAAGATGGGAATTTTGGGGGAAAATATGGGAATTTTGGGGGAATTTTTGGGGGAAAAGATGGGAATTCTGGGGGAATTTTTGGGGGAAAATATCGGGGTTTTGGGAAGAATATGGGGGGTTTGGGAAGTATTGGGGGTTTAGGGGAATATGGGGGAATTTGGGGGGTTTTGGAGGAAGTGGGGCAGTTTAAGGGTGAAAGCAGGGACGGTTTTGGGATGATTTTGGGGCAGTTTTGGGGTGAATTGGGGCAGGTTTGGGGTGATGTGACCCAGGGCAGTTTTGGGGTGATTTTGGGGCAGTTTTTGGGGTGAATTGGGGCAGTTTTGGGTGATGATTTTGGGGTTCAGCACGCAGATGAAGAAGGTGATGCTGACGGTGTTGGGGCAGTTTTTGGGGTGGATTGGGGCAGTTTTGGGGTGATTTTGGGGCAGTTTTGGGGCAGTTTTTGGGGTTCCCCAGCCCATTTTTGGGGTGATGATTTCAGCACGCAGATGAAGAAGGTGATGCTGACGGTGTTGGGGCAGGTTTGGGGTGAATTGGGGCAGTTTTGGGGCAGTTTTGGGGTGATGATTTCAGCACGCAGATGAAGAAGGTGATGCTGACGGTGTTGGGGCAGTTTTTGGGGTGATTTTGGGGCAGTTTTTGGGGCTCCCCAGCCCATTTTTGGGGCTCTCAGCACGCAGATGAAGAAGGTGATGCTGACGGTGTTGGGGCAGTTTTTGGGGTGAATTGGGGCAGTTTTGGGGCAGTTTTGGGGTGATGATTTCAGCACGCAGATGAAGAAGGTGATGCTGACGGTGTTCAAGCACAACCACGGAGCGCTGCAGTTCTTCAGGGACGCCCTGCAGTGAGTGACGGACGGACAGACGGACACGGGGGGGACAGAGGGACACAGGGGGGAGCAGAGGGATGGGGAGGGACAGACGGACGGATGGGGGGGACAGAGGGACAGGGCTGGCACTGCCAGGGGAGGGGACGCTGGGACACAGAGGGGGACACAGGGAGGTGACACACAGGGGACAGCGGTGACAGTGTCACACCTGGTGTTGCAGTGACACAGGGAGTGACACAGAGGGTGACAGTGTGACACAGGCAGTGACAGGGTGACACACAGGATGACACAGAGGGTGACAGCGTGCCCTGGGGTGACACACAGGGTGACATCAGTGACACAGGGAGTGACAGTGTGACAATGTGACACACAGGAAGTGACAATGTGACACAGAAGGCGACAGTGTGACACAGGGTGACACACAGGGTGACAGTGACAGGGTGACACAGAGGGTGACACAGGGTGTCAGGGTGACACACAGTGTGACACAGGGTGACCCGGTGCCATCGCGCTGTCGTTGCAGTGACACAGGGAGGTGACACAGGAGGTGACAATGTGACATAAGGTGACACAGAGAGTGACAGTGTGACACACAGTGTGACACACAGGGTGACAGTGTGACACAGGGTGACACAGAGGGTGAGCCGGTGCTGTCGTGCTGTCGTTGCAGTGACACGGGGAGGTGACACAGAAGGTGACAGTGTGACAATGTGACACAGGGTGACACACAGGGTGACACACAGGGTGACAGTGACAGTGTGACCTGGGGTGACACACAGGGTGACACACAGGGTGACACAGAGGCTGAGCCGGTGCCATCGCGCTGTCGTTGCAGTGACTCGGGGAGGTGACACAGGCGGTGACACAGCAGTGACAGTGACACAGAGGTGACCGCAGTGACACAGAGGTGACACACAGGGTGACACAGGGTGTCAGTGTGACACACAGTGTGACACACAGGGTGACACACAGGCTGACCCGGTGCCGTGGTGCTGTTGTTGCAGTGACTCGGGGAGGTGACACAGGCGGTGACACAGGCGGTGACAGTGACACAGAGGTGACAGCGGTGACACAGAGGTGACAGCAGTGACAGCAGTGACAGTGCCAGCCCTGGCGGTGGGCGGGGGCTCAGACCCAGGTGGGTGCTCGGGGCCCCCCTGGGGACCCCAAATTTGGGGATTTCCTGCCCTTTTTGGTGCTGCCCCTCCCCCACTGCCCGCCTGGGGGTGACACTGGGGGCGCTCGGGCTCATTTGGGGTCCAGGGTGAGTTTTGGGGTTCAGACTGAATTTGGGGGGTCCCGACTGAGTTTTGGGGTTCAGGCTGATTTGGGGGTTCAGGGTGAAATTTGGGGGGTCCCGATTGAGTTTTGGGGTTCAGACTGATTTTGGGGGTTTCAGGCTGAGTTTTGGGGTCCAGGCTGATTTGGGGTCCAGGGTGAATTTGGGGGGTCTCGACTGACTTTTGGGGTTCGGGCTGATTTTGGGGCTCCATTTGGGGATCCAGGGTGAATTTTGGGGTCCAGACTGAGTTTTGGGGTTCAGGCTGAGTTTTGGGGCTCCATTCGGGGGTTCAGGCTGATTTTGGGGATCCATTTGGGGTCCAGGCTGATTTTGGGGGGGTTCAGGCTATTTTGAGGCTCCATTGGGGTATCCAGGCTGAGTTTTGGGGCTCAGGCTGATGTTGGGGCTCCATTTGGGGGTCCAGGCTGAGTTTTGGGGTCCAGGCTGATTTTGGGGCTCCATTTGGGGGTTCAGGCTGATTTTGGGGCTCCATTGGGGTATCCAGACTGAGTTTTGGGGTTTCAGGCTGATTTTGGGGTTCAGGCTGATTTTGGGGCTCCATTTGGGGGTCCAGGGTGAGTTTTGGGGTTCAGGCTGATGTTGGGGATCCATTTGAGGTTCAGGCTGATTTTGGGGATCCATTGGGGGGGTCCAGGCTGATTTTGGGGCCCCCCCTGACCCCGTTTTTTTTCCCCCCCCCAGGTTCGAGGTGGACGCCTCCTCCCCGAGCGTCTCCGGCTGCTGCGGGGACGATTCCTCCTACGAGATCCTGAGCAGGAGCACCCGGTTCGGGGAGCCCCATCCCGGAGGGGGGCCCTGCGCTGGCTGCTGCCACTGACACCCCAAAAACTGCCCAAAACTGCCCCAAAAAATCCCCCAGAAACTGCCCCAAAAACAGCCTCAAAAATCCCCCCAAAAATGGCCCAAAAGCTGCTCAAAAACAGCCCAAAACCAGCCCAAAATCGGCCAGAAACAGCCCAAAAATCCCCCAGAAACTGCCCAAAAAACCAGCCCAAAATTCCCCCATAAACCCCCCAAAACCAGCTCAAAAATCCCCCAAAAACTGCTCAAAAATCCCCCCCAAAATCAGCCAGAAACAGCCCAAAAACACCCCAAAACACCGCAAATCCTCTTGAGCAGGAGCACCAGATTTGGGGAGCCCCACAACGGGGGGGGGGGCGGGCCTGTGCTGGATGCTGCCATTGACCCCACCAAAACCACCCCAAAAACACCTCAAAAATCCCCCCAAAACCAGCCCAAAAATCAGCCAGAAACACCCCAAAAACCAGCCCAAAACTCCCCCAAAAATCAGCCACAAACACTCCAAAAACACCCCAAAAAAACCCCATAAATCCCCCAAAACACCCCAAAAACCGCCCTCCCCCCAGATCAGGGATTTGGGGGTGGGAGGGGAATTTTTCATTTTTTTTTGTTTTTTTTCTGAATTTTTTTTTTTTAATTTTTTTTTTTGTTTTTTTTTCAGACGTTTTGTTTGTACGGGATAAATGAATAATGAAATAAATAATGGAGAAGCTTTAATGAGGCGTTAATTGTGTTTGGGGCGGGGCTACGCTAATGAGCAGCGTAGTCTTCGCGCTACGAGCGTAATTTGCGGTTTATGTTAATAAGGGGGCGTGGTTTAGCAGACAGGGCGGTTCTACGTAACGTAATCGCCGCGCGCCGGAAGTGACGCCACAGAGCAGCGCCATTGCCGCCGCCATGATGCCGCTGCTCGCCCTCAGCGCCCGCTCCCTCCTGCGCTCCGCGGCCCGGCCGGGCCCGGCCCCGCGCTGGATCCGCTCGGGGGCCCGCGCAGAGCCCCGTGAGCACCGGGGTGAGCCCGCGGGGAGCGGCGGGGGCGGCGGGCGCGGGGTGACCTTGGGCGGGAGGGAAACCGGGAGCGGCTCCGGTTCTAACGGCGCTGCGCCCTCAGGACACCGCGCTGGGCTTGGCCGCCTTGTTCGCCTCGGTGTTCCTGCCCGCCGCCTGGGTGCTCGGCCACATCCAGGACTACAAGAAACGGGACGAGGACGAGGAGGCGTGAAGCGGGCCCGCCGCACCGGGACCAGCCCCAGCACCGGGACCAGCCCCGAACCCCACCGAGCACCGGGACCAGCGCCGGGACCACCGGGAGGCGCCGCCCCCGCCATGGGACCCCCCCCCCGACCCCTCCCCCGCCTCAATAAAGGCCGCGGATTCCGCCTGAGCCCCCCGAGTCCGTCCCGCCGCGCCGGAACCGGGCTGTGACGTCACGGGCAGCGGGGCCGTTTTGGGGGGGCGCGGCGGGGAGGGGTTGCTAAGGGCGGGGCTTGTTGCTAGGGGCGGGGCTTGTTGCGAGGGGCGGAGCCAACACGGCCGAATAAATCAGGGGCGGGGTTTTGTGCTATGGGCGTGGCCAAGGCTGTGGGCGGGGTTTTTATCCAGGGGCGTGGTCAAATATGTGGGGGAGCTTACAAGGGCGGGATGACAGTTGTGGGCGGGGTTTTTCGGGGCGTGGCCAACACGGTGGGCGGGGGCTTGCTGCTAGGTGCGGAGTCCAGCGTAATGGGCGGGGTTTGTTGTCAGGGGCGGGGTTTCGGTCATGGGCGTGGCCTTGCCGTTCCCGGTGCGGCCTCGGTACCGGAACTCGCACCCTCAATTCCCGCTTCGTTTTGGGGGCGGGGCCTCCTTCTTAAATCACTTCCGAGGAGCGGAGCCGCTGCTTTCCCGCCATTCCCAGCACCTAAAAGCGTTGCTATGGGCGTGGCCTGTTGCTATAGGAACAACGCCGCCATACTGGGGGGCGCGGCCTACAACCGGAAGTTCTCTCCCGGAAGTTTTTGCGGCTTACTTCCGGTTCGGGCCGCACGTCCGGCGGAAGCGACGTGGCGGTGACGTCAGCGCGGCCGGTGCTCCCGGTGGCGGCTCCGGAGCCCGCGGTGAGGGCCGGGGGGGGCGGGGAGGGCCCGGGACTCCCGGAGATCCCCGGAGACCCCGGGGTTGGGCGGTTCCGGTTCCCCGGGTGGCTTCCGGTGCCCTCCGGTGGCCCCCCGGTAACTCCCGGTCCCTCCCGGTCCCCCCCGTTGCGCAGGCCCCGATGAGCCCCGATGCAGGCGCGCCCGCCGGCTCGGGCCTAGGCAGCGGGAACCGGCCCAGGCCTCCCCCCCGGGGCCCCCCCGAGCTCCGGTCCTGCCGCCGCCACCGGAGCCGCCCCCGGCCGCTGACGTCATGTCGTGTCGCGACAGGACCCAGGAGTTCCTGTTCGCCTGCAAATCGCTGCAGGGACGGCAGGTGGGACCGGGAACGCACCAACGGGAGCCCCCAAATCCCCCCGGAACCCCCCGACCCCAAATCCCCCTCCCCTTTTATTGGGGGTCCCCAAATCCCCCAACACCCCCTGACCCCAAATCCCCCTGCCCTCCTTTATTGGGGGTCCCCCAAATCCCCCCAACCCCTCATCCCGGGGGTCCCCAAATCCCCGACACCCCCTGACCCCCAAATCCCCCTCCCCTCCTTTATTGGGGGTCCCCAAATCCCCCCAGCCCCTCATCCCGGGGGTCCCCAAATCCCCCAACACCCCCCGACCCCAAATCCCCCTCCCCTCCTTTCCCTCATTTTGGGGGTCCCCAATGCCCCCCCCCATTCCCATTTTCGCCCCCTCCCCATTTCGGGGGTCCCCCCAACCCCCCCCTGACCCCCCCCCCGTTGTTCCCCCCCAGGTCGGGGGGCTCCAGGTGGGCAGAGCAGCCCCCGGGCCGGGGCGGCAGCGCAGCGAGTTCAGCCTGATGGCAAAGTGAGGAGGGGGCTGCAGGGGGGGCTTTGGGGGGGTTTTGGGGGGGGTTTGGGGGGGTCCTGGGGGGTCAGACAATGAGTTCAGCCTGATGGCAAAGTGAGGAGGGGGCTGCAGGGGGGTCCTGGGCGGGGTCCCAGGAATTGGGGTGGGGGTCCTCAGGTTTGGGGGGGTTTGAGTCCCTGGGAATTGGGGCTGGGGTCTGCAGGAATTGGAGGTTGGGGTCTTTGGGGGTGCGGGGAATTGTAGCATCAGGAATTGGGGCTGGGGTCCCCAGGTATCAGGGTGGTCCCCAGGAATTTCGGTTGGGGTCTCCAAGTGTGTGTGGGGGGGGCCGCAGGAATTGGGGCTGGGGTCCCTGGGATTTGGGGTTGGGGTCCTCAAGAATTGGGGCTGGGGTCCCCAAACATTGGGGTTGGGGTCTCCAGGAATTGGGGCTGGGGGTCCTTGGGAATTGGGGCTGGGGTCCTGAAGAATTGGGGTGGGGGTCCGTGGGATTTGGGGTCAGAATCCCTGGGATTTGGGGCTGGGGTCTCCAAGAATGGGGGTTGGGATCCCTGGGAATTGGGGTCTGGGGTCCTCAGGAATTGGGGGTGGGGTCCTCAGGAATTGGGGGCGGGGTCTGCAGGAATTGGGGTCTGGGGGTCCTCAGGAATTGGGGGTGGGGTCCTCAGGAATTGGGGGCGGGGGCCTGCAGGGATTGGGGGCGGGGCCTGCAGGAATCGGGGGCGGGGCCTGCAGAAATTGGGGGCGGGGCCTACATGAATTGGGGGTGGGGCCTGCAGGAATTGGGGTCTGGGGTCCTCAGGAATTGGGGGCGGGGGGTCCCCAGGTGTGGGGAGGGGTCCCCAAATGTGGGGAGGGGTCTCCATCCCTGCCCCCCCCAGGCGCATTGGGAAGGATCTCAGCAACACCTTCGCCAAACTGGAGAAGCTGACGCTGCGTGAGTGGGGCTGGGGGATTGGGGGGGGTCCTGGGGTGATTTTGGGGTGATTTTTGGGCTGATTTTTGGGGTGATTCTGGGGTGATTTTGGGTATTTTTGGGGTGATTTTGGGCTGATTTTTGGGGTGATTTTTGGGATATTTTTGGGCTGATTTTTGGGGTATTTTTGGGGTGATTTTGGGCTGATTTTTGGGGTGATTTTGAGGGTATTTTTGGGGTGATTTTTGGGTTATTTTTGGGGGTATTTTTGGGGTGATTTTGGGTGATTTTGGGGGTATTTTTGGGGTGATTTGGGGGTATTTTTGGGGTGATTTTTGGGGTATTTTTTAGGTGATTTTTGGGTGATTTTGGGTGATTTTTGGGGTATTTTTGGGGTGATTTTCAGGTGATTTTTGGGTGATTTTTGGGGTATTTTTGGGGGTTTTTTGGGTGATTTTGGGCTGATTTTTGGGGTGATTTTCGGGTGACTTTTGGATATTTTGGGGTGATTTTTGGGGTCCCTTTGCTCCCCTGCAGTGGCCAAGCGCAAATCCCTGTTCGATGACAAATCGGTGGAGATCGAGGAGCTGACCTACATCATCCGCCAGGTCCGGGCCTTTGGGGGTCCCCTGGGAATTTGGGGGTCCCGGGGGGCTTTGGGGGTCCCCTGGGGAATTTGGGGGCCCTTTGGGGGTCCCGGGCTGGTTTTGGGCCGGTTTCCTTTTTTTGCTCTTTTTTTTTTCTCCATTTTCCCTCATTTTCTTCTCCATTTTCCCCCCTATTTTTCCCCAATTTCCCCCCCAGTTTTCCTCCCCGTTTTCCCTTTTTTCCCTTTTTTTCCCTTTTTTCCCTTTTTTTTCCCCTCTTTTCTCCCTCATTTCCCCCGATTTTTTCCCCTATTCCTCCCCTTTTTTCTCCCTCTTTTCCCCTTCTTATCCCCCCATTTTCCCCTGTTTTTATTCCCCTTTTCCCCCTTTCTCCCCCCTATTTCCCCTTATTTTGGGCTGGTTTTGGGCTCATTTTGGGCTGGTTTTGGGCTGATTTTAGGGTGACTTTGGGCTGATTTTGGGCTGGTTTTCAGCTGATTTGGGGCTGGTTCTGGGCCAATTTTGGGCTAATTTTGGGCTGAACTTGGGCTGATTTTGGGCTGATTTTTGGCCGGTTTTGGGCTGGTTCTGGGCTGACTTTGGGCTGGTTTTGTGCTGACTTTGGGGTGACTTTGGGCTGGTTCTGGGCCAATTTTGGGCTGATTTTGGGCTGGGTTTGGGCTGGTTTTGGGGTGACTTGGGGCTGATTTTGGGCTGATTTTGGGGTGACTTTGTGCTGGTTTTGGGCTGATTTTGAGCTGACTTTGGGCTGATTTTGGGCTGGTTCTGGGCTGATTTTGGGCTGACTTTGGGCTCATTTTGGGCTGGTTCTGGGCTGATTTTGGGCTGGTTTGGGGCTGATTTTGGGCTGACTTTGGGCTGGGTTTGGGCTGATTTTGGGGTGATTTTTTGCTGATTTTGGGGTGATTTGGGGCTGATTTTGGGCTGACTTTGGGCTGATTTTGGGCTGACTTTGGGCTGATTTTGTGCTGACTTTGGGCTGGTTCTGTGCTGACTTTGGGCTGGTTTTGGGCTGATTTTTGGCCGGTTTTGTGCTGACTTTTGGCTGATTTTGGCCGATCCTCCCCCCAGGACATCGGCAGCCTGAACTCTCAGATCGCGCAGCTCCAGGAGCTGCTGCGGGCGCGGGGCGGCCCCGGCGGGCGGCACCTCCAGAGCCACTCCAACAGCGTGGTGGTGGCGCTGCAGGTGGGGCTGGGGGCTTCGGGACCCCCTGAATCCTCCCCAACCTTTGGGGACCCCCCCTGAACCCCCCCTGTGCCCCCCTGAGCCCCCCTGAACCCCCCACTCCAACAGCGTGGTGGTGGCGCTGCAGGTGGGGCTGGGGGCTGGGGGACCTCCTGAGACCCCCTGAGACCCCCCTGAACCCTCCCCAGCCTTTGGGGACCCCCAGAACCCCCCTGTGCCCCCCTGAGCCCCCTCTGTGCCCCCCACTCCAATAGCGAGGTGATGGCGCTGCAGATGGGGCTGGGGGCTTTGGGGGGGATTTGGGTGGGTTTGGGGGGTTTGGGGACCCCTTGAACCCCCCTGAGACCCCCTGAGCCCCCCACTCCAACAGCGAGGTGGTGGCGCTGCAGGCGGGGCTGGGGGGTCCTCAGGAATTGGGGCTGGGGTCTGCAGAATTGGGGATGGGGTCTGCAGGAATTGGGGCTGGGGTCTGCAGGAATTGGGGATTGGGGTCCTCAGGTGTGAGGGGTGGGATCCCCAGGAATTTGGGGCTAGGGTCCTCAGGAATTTGGGGCTGGGGTCTGCAGGAATTGGGGATTGGGGTCCTCAGGTTTAAGGCATTGGGGTCCCTGGGAATTGGGGCTGGGGTCTCCAAGTGTGGGGGCTGGGATCTCCTTCAATTGGGGCTGGGGTCCTCAGGAATTGGGGCTGGGGTCTGCAGGAATTGAGGATGGGGTCCTCAGGTTTAAGTCACTGGGGTCCCTGGGAATTGGGGCTGGGGTCCTCAGGAATTTGGGGCTGGGGTCCCCAGGTGTGAGGGGTGGGATCCCCAGCAATTGGGGCTGGGGTCCTCAGGAATTGAGGGTTTGGACCTGCAGGAATTTGGGGTCGGGGTCTGCAGGAATTGGGGCTTTGGGAATTGGGGCTGGGGTCTGCAGGTGTGGGAATTGAGGGGGGGTCTCTGGGGGTCTCTGACCCCCCCGTGCCCCCTCCCCAGTCCAAGCTGGCCTCGATGTCCAACGACTTCAAATCCGTGCTGGAGGTGCGGACGGAGGTGAGAAAATTCCATTTTTTCCCTTTTTTTTCCTCTTTTTTTTCCCCAAATTTCCCCCCATTTTTCCCCTTTTTTTCTCCCCTTTTCCCCCTATTTTTTCCCCTATTCCTCCCCATTTTTTCTCTCTTTTCCCCTTCTTATCCCCCCATTTTCCCCTGTTTTTCTTCCCCTTTTCCCCCTCATTTTCCCCCTTTCTCCCCCCTATTTCCCCTTATTTTTATTTCCCTTTTCCCCCTATTTTTATTCCCCTTTTCCCCCTATTTTCCCCTAATTTTCCCCATTTTTCTCCTATTTTTTCCCCATTTTCTTTCAATTTTCCCCTATTTTTTCCCCCATTTCCCCCCCTATTTTTCCTCATTTTCTGTCATTTTCTCCCTATTTTTATTCCCCATTTTCCCCTATTTTTTCTCCAATTTTATTCCCCTTTTCCCCCTCATTTTCCCCAGTTTTTATTTTCCTTTTTCTCCCTATTTTTCCCTATTTTTTTCCTATATTTCCCCAATTTTCCCCTAATTTTTTCCCCTTTTCCCCCTCATTTTCCCCCAATTTTCACCTTAATTTTCCTGTATTTTCCCCCATTTTCCCCCAATTTTCACTTCCCATTTTACCCCTATTTTTATTCCTCATTTCCCCCAGTTTTCCCCTATTTTTTCCCCCATTTTCCCCAATTTTATTCCCCTTTTCCCCCTTATTTCCCCCCCCATTTTCCCCAGTTTTTATTTTCCTTTTCTCCCTATTTTTCCCTATTTTTTCTCCTATTTTTCCCCCAATTTTTCCCTATTTTTTCCTCTTTTTCCCCCCAATTCCCCCCAACTTTCCTCTTTTTTTCCCCTTTATTTTCCCCCGTTTTCCCCTAATTCTCCCCCATTTTCCCCTTTATTTTCCCCTATTTTCCCCCAATTTTTCCTTCCCATTTCCCCCCCATTTTCCCCCAATTTTCCCTTCCCTTTTCCCCCTCATTTTCCCACATTTTCCCCCTATTTTTATTCCCATTTTCCCCCAATTTTCACCTTTATTTTCCCCCATTTTTCTCCTATTTTATTCCCGTTTCCCCCCTATTTTTATTCCTATTTTCCCCCATTTTTCCCCTATTTTTATTCCCATTTTCCCCTATTTTTATTCCCATTTTCTCCCTATTTTTATTCCCATTTCCCCCCATTTTTCCCCTGTTTTTATTCCCATTTTCCCCCAGAACCTGAAGCAGCAGCGCAGCCGTCGGGAGCATTTCTCGCGCGCCCCCGGTCTCGGCCCTGGCTGCCAACAACCTCAGTGAGATTTGGGGGGAAAAAGGGAAATTTGGGAAAATTCCAGGTGGGAAGGGGGAATTGGAGGGAATTTGGGGGGAATTCTGGGAGAAAAAAATGGGAATTTTGGGAGAAAAAATGGGAATTTTGGGAGAAAAAATGGGAATTTTGGGAGAAAAAAATTGGAATTTTGGGTGGAAAAATGGGAATTTTGGGGGGAATTCTGGGTGGGAAAAGGAAGTTTTGGGGGAATTCAGGTGGAAATTGGGAATTTTGGTGGGAATTGGGAATTCAGGTGGGGATTGGGAATTTTGTGGGGGAAATTTGAGTGAATTCAGTTGCAAATGATGAATTCTGATTGGGTTTCGCTGTAAATGATGAATTTAATTACAATTCCGTTCCAATTTCCGATTTCCAGGCAGCCCGGCCGTGCTCCCATTGAATTCCAATGATGAATTCTGATAGAATCCAGTTGTAAATGCTGAATTTAAAATTCCCATTTTCAGGCAGCCCGGCCGTGCTCCAATTGAATTCCAATGATGAATTCTGATAGAATCCAGTTGTAAATGCTGAATTTAATTACAATTCCGTTCCAATTTCTGATTTTTAGGCAGCCCGGCCGTGCTCGAGGCCGAGGCGCCCTCGGGGTCCGTGGCCATTGAGATGGACGCCAGGAGCAGCCAACAGCTGCAGCTGCTGGACGAGCAGGTTCGGCCCCAAAAACACCCCAAAAATAACCCCAAAACACCCCAAAAAACCCCAAAAACCTCCCAAAAAAAACCCCAGAAAAACACCCCAAAAAAACCCCCAAAACCTCCCCAAAAATATCCCCAAAAAACCTCAAAAACAACCCCAAAAAAACCCCAAAAACATCCCCAAAAATATCCCCAAAAAACCCCCAAAAACACCCCAAAAAAAACCCCCAAAAAAACCAGAAAAAACCCAGAAAAACCCCAAAGACACCCTCAAAAAACCCCAAAAACACCCCCAAAAAAACCCCAGAAAACCCCCAAAAAATCCCAGAAAAACCCAAAAAAAAACCCCAAAAAAAACCCCAGAAAAACCCCAAAACCCCCCCAAAAAAACCTAAAAAAAACCCAAAAAAAAACCCCGCAAAAAAACCCAAAAAAAACCCCCCAAAACACCCCAAAAACACCCCAAACGCCCCCAAAAAAAACAAAACAAAAAAAACAAAAAACCCAAAAAAAACCCAAACCCCCCACAAAAAAACAAAAAAAACCCCAAAAAAACCCCAAAAGCCCCCCCAAAAAAACCCCAAGAACACCCCAAACCCCCCCCAAAAAACCAAAAAAACCCGCAAAAAAACACCCCAAAAAAACCCCAGAAAAACCGCCCAAAACCCCCCCTCAAAAAAACCCAAAAACACCCCAAAAAACCAAAAAAAAACCAAAAAAAAAAACCCCAAAGAAACCCAGAAAAACCCCAAAGACACCCCCAAAAAAAAGAAAACCAAAAAAACCCCAAAAAAACCCCACCCCCACAAAAAAACCAAAAAACACCCCTAAAAACACCCCAAAAAAAACCCCCCCCAAAAAAAAAACAAACCAGAAAAAACCCCAAAAAAACCCCCAGAAAAACCCCAAAACCCCCCCAAAAAAACCCCAAAACACCCCAAAAAACCCCAAACAAAGGGTTTTGGGGGGTTTTACGCTGAGCGCTGCCCCCGCAGGACGCGTACATCCAGAGCCGCGCCGACGCCATGCTCAGCATCGAGTCCACCATCGTGGAGCTCGGCTCCATCTTCCAGCAGCTGGCGCACATGGTCAAGGAGCAGGAGGAGACCATCCAGAGGTGCCAAAAACAACAAATTTCCCTCTCTGATCCCTCAAATTCTTCTCTCTGATTCCCCAAATTTTCCCTCTCTGAGCCCCCAAATTTCCCTTTCTGAGTCCCCAAATTTTCCTCCTTGATGCTCCCAAATTTCCCTCTCTGATCCCCAAATTTGCATCCTTGACCCCACAAACTTTCCCTTTCTGATCCCCCAAATTTTCCTCCTTGAGTCCCCAAATTTTCCCACTCTGAACCCCCAAATTTCCCTCCCTGAGCCCTCAAATTTTCCCTCCTTGATGCTCCAAATTTTCCCTCTCTGACCTCCCCAAATGTCCCTTTCTGGGTCCTGAAATTTCCCTCCTTGAGCTCCAAATTTCCCTCTCTGAGCCTCCAAATTTTCCCTCCTTGAGCCCCCAAATTTCCCTCCTTGATGCTCCAAATTTTCCCTCTCTGACCTCCCCAAATGTCCCTTTCTGGGTCCTGAAATTTCCCTCCTTGAGCTCCCAAATTTCCCTCTCTGAGCCTCCAAATTTTCCCTCCTTGAGCCCCCAAATTTCCCTCCTTGATGCTCCAAATTTCCCTTTCTGATCCCCCAAATTTCCCCAATTTTTCCTGCCATTTTTGCCCCCATTTTCCTGTCATTTTTCCCCCAAATTTTGCCTCATTTTCCCCCAATTTTTCCCCCATTTTCCTGTCATTTTCCCCCCAATTTTCCCCAAAATTTCCCCATTTTCCCTCCAATTTTTTCCCATTTTTCCCCTCAATTTTCCCCCCATTTCCCCCATTTTCCCCCCAAATTTCCCCCAATTTTTCCCCCAATTTTCCTGTCATTTTTCCCCCAAATTTCCCCCATTTTTCCCCATTTTCCCCCCAATTTTTGCCTCATTTTCTTGTCATTTTTCCCCCATTTTCCTGTCATCTTTACCCCAAATTTTCCCCCCCAATTTTTGCCTCATTTCCCCCCATTTTTCCCCATTTTCCCCCCATTTTTTGCAATATTTCCCCCCCATTTTCCCCCCATTTTTCCCCCCAATTTTTGCCTCATTTTCCCCCCAATTTTTGCCTCATTTTCCCCCCATTTTTCCCCCCAAATTTCCCCCAATTTTCCCCCCCATTTTCCTGTAATTTCCCCCAAATTTCCCCCATTTTCCTCCCCATTTTTCTGTCATTTTTCCCCCCAAATTTCCCCCATTTTCCCCCAATTTTTCCCCCATTTTCCCGTCATTTTCCCCCCCAATTTTCCCGTCATTTTCCCCCCCAATTTCCCCCCAATTTTTGCCTCATTTTCCCCCCATTTTCCTGTCATTTTCCCCCCAATTTTCCCCAAAATTTCCCCATTTTCCCTCCAATTTTTTCCCCATTTCCCCCCCATTTTCCCCCATTTTCCCCCATTTTCCCCCCAATTTCTGCCCCTTTTCCCCCAGGATCGACTCGAGCGTGGAGGACGCCCAGCTCAACGTCGAGGCCGCTCACGGCGAGATCCTCAAATATTTCCAGTCGGTCTCGTCCAACCGCTGGCTCCTGGTCAAGATCTTCCTCATCCTCATCGTCTTCTTCATCGTCTTCGTCGTCTTCCTGGCCTGAAGCCGCCGCTTTTCCCCCCAAAATCCCGCCGGGACTCGGCCCCGCGGGGCTCGGACACGGACACGGGGCTGGGCGCCCCAAAAACCCCAACAATGCCCCAAAAATGCCCCAAAATCCACTCAAAATCCCCCCAGGACAGCTCAAAATGCCCCAAAATCCCATAAAAAAAAAATTTGGGGTTGGGGACCCCAAAATGCCTCAAAAACCCCCAAAAAAAATGCCCCAAAATCCACTCAAAATCCTTCTCAGGACAGCTGAAAATGCCCCCAAATCCTGTAAAATGCCCCAAAGTCCCCTCAGGACACCCCAAAATGTCCCAAAATCCCGAAATTCCCCTCAAAAACCCCCCCAAATCGCCTCAAATGACCCCAAAATCCCCCTGGGGGTCTCCAGGATCTCTGGTGGGGGATGGGAATTTTGGGATTATTGTGGGACCCCTCCCCATGGACCTGGGGACCCCCAAAAATGGGGCTGGGGTCCCTCAGGACAGCCTGGGACCCCCAAAAAGGGGTTTAGGACCCCAAAAAAAGGGGTTTGGGATCCCCAGGACCCCCCAAAAAGGGGTTTGGGACCCCCAAAACGGGCTGGGGACTCCCAGGGCCCCTAAAGTCACATTGGGGACCCCCCAAAAAGGGGCTGGGGACACCCAGGAGCCCCCAAAAAGGGGTTTGGGACCCCCAAAATGGGGCTGGGGGTTTCTCTGGGGGGCTGTGGGACCCCCAAGGGGGACGGAGACCCCGATTGAAGCTGGGAGACCCCCGGGGCTGGGGAGGGGGGAGGGGTCTGTGAACTCTTTGACCTTTGGGGGGGTGGGGGACCCCCAAAAAGGGGCTGGGGGACCCCCAGAATGGACCTGGGGACCCCCAAAATGGGACGGGGGATCCCCCAAAGGGGTCGGGGACCCCATTTCTGACCCCATTCATTTACTAGGGGGCTGCAGGACCCCCAAAACGGGACTGGGAACCCCCAAAAGGGCCTGGGGACCCCATTTCTGACCCCCAAAAGGGCCTGGGGACCCCCAAAACTGGACTGGGGACCCCATTTCTGACCCCCAAAAAGTGGCCCCGGACCCCATTTCTGCCCCTGGGGGGCCTCCAAGACCCCCCGTGGGAACTGAACCCCTCCAGGTAAAGCCTTGGGACCGCCGGGAATGGGTCTGGGGGCTCCCAGAGGAGCCTTTGGGGGGGTGCACCTCCCTCGAGCCCCCCAATAAACCCGGGGTCCCCCCAAACCCCGATTTTTGTGGTTTTTTTTTTTTTTGTTGTTGTTTTTTTTCCTCCCTAATCGGGATTCGAACCCGCGATCTCTGGATTGGGGAAAAGGTGGGGGGGGGGGCGGTAGTGGCCACTGCGCGTGCGCGCGCGAGGCGGCGGGGCGGAAGTGACGTCAGCGGGACGCGCGGCGGGGAGGCCGCGGCGGCGGCGGCGATGGCGGAGGAGGGGAAGGGGGGCGGGTACAGCGGTGAGCGGGGCGGGAGCACCGGGCGGGAACGGGGGGGAACGGGGCTCCGGGGGGCACCGGGGGCAGCGCGGGGAGGGGCCCCGGGGCAGCGGAGGGCGCCGGGAGGGAGCGCGGCGGGGCAGGCCCGGGGATGGAGGTAGGCCCGGCGTGAGGGAGGGCGGCACCGGGAGGGGAGCGGAGACACGGGAGCGGTACCGGGAGGGATGAGGGGATACAAGAACAATACCGGGAGGGGAGGGAGACGCGGAAAAGGTACCGGGAGCGGCACCGGGAGCTCCGGGATCGGTGACGGTACCGGGAGGGCGGAGGGAGCACCGGGAAGGGGAACGGGAGCGGCACCGGCAGCGCGGCGGGAGGGAGAGAGCCCATGGGCCGGTCGGTGCCGGTGTCCCCATGCCGGTAGCCGTGCTCGGTGGGAGGCTCCGGAGCGGGACCGGCTCCCGCTCCCGGTGCTCCCGGTGCCCGGTGAGGGGTCCGGGATGGGGAGTTTAGAACGGGGGAGATCCCGGTGCCATTCCCGGTGCCGTTCCCGGTCCCGGGGCTGCTCCCGGTGTCCCGGAGGGCTCGTGGGGGCGGGGGTGGAGCCGGAGAGGGCGGGCCGGGAAGGCGCTGCAGGTCCCGGTGGCATCCCGGTGCTCTCCCGTTCCTGCTGCCCTTCCCGGGTCCCGGTGCTGTTCCTGTCCCAGTTCCCGGTGCCGTTTCCCGGTGCCATTTCTCGTTCCCGGGTCCCGTTCCCCGTTCCCGGTTCCACCCCTGCTGTCCCACACAGAGCACGATGACCGGCTCGGGGCCATTCCCATTCCCATTCCCGGTTCCAATTCCTGTTATCCCGTTCCCAGAGCACGATGACCGGGTTGGGGGCCAGCCATTCCTGTTCCCCATTCCCATTCCCGGTTCCCATCCCCTGTTCCGTTTCCCATTCCCATCCCCATTCCCATCCCCATTCCCGTTCCCATTCCCGTTCCCATTCCTGGTTCCCAATTCCCGGTTCCCATTCCCATCCCCGTTCCGTTTCCCATTCCCGTTCCTTTTCCCAGTTCCCATTCCCGTTATCCCGTTCCCATTCCTGTTATCCCGTTATCTCACCCCCGTTATCACCGTTATTCCCGTTCCCAGAGCACGATGACCGGGTGGGTTCCCGGCCGTTCCCATTCCCGTTCCCATTCCCATTCCCATTCCCGTTCCCATTCCCGTTATCCCGTTATCTCACCCCCGTTATTTCCCCCCAGAGCACGATGACCGGGTGGGCTCCCGGCCGTTCCCATTCCCGTTATCCTGTTCCATTCTCATTCCCATTCCCGTTATCCCCCCCCAGAGCACGATGACCGGGTCGGTTCCCGGCCATTCCCGTTATCTCACCCCCGTTATCCCGTTATTCCCAGAGCACGATGACTGGGTGGGCTCCCGGCCGTTCCCATTCCCATTCCCATTCCCGTTATCTCACCCCCGTTATCCCGTTATCCCCCCTCAGAGCACGATGACCGGGTCGGGTCCCGGCCGTTCCCATTCCCATTATCCATTCCCGTTATCCCATTATCCCGTTCCCAGAGCACGATGACCGTGTCGGGTCCCGGCCGTTCCCCGGGGGCCGGCGCCGCAAGGGCCGGGGGCCGTTCCGGGGCAAGATGTACAGCGAGGTCACTGCCCGGGGCCGCCCCCGGGGCCGCGCCCGCAACGACGACGACGACGGAGACGTGAACATGGCGGAGGCGCACGATGGGCCCCGGGGGCGATAGTGAGCTACGGGGAACGGGGGGGATATAACGGGGAGATGACGGGATAACGGGGATACCGGGGGATAACGGGATAACGGGGGGATAACGGGGAGAATGGGATAACAGGGATGACGGGGGGATAATGGGGGGATACCGGGGATACCCGTTGTTCCTGGTGTGATTCCCGGTGTGATTCCCGGTGTGATTCCTGGCATTATTCCCGGTTAACCGTTCCCGCTGTTCCCGTTCCCGTTGTTCCCGTTCCTGTTGTTCCCATTCCCGTTGTTCCCTGTTAACCGTTCCCATTGTTCCCATTCCCGTTATTCCCGTTCCCGTTATTCCCGGTTAACCATTCCCGCTGTTCCCGTTCCCGGTGTGATTCCCAGTGTGATTCCCGGTGTTATTCCCGGTTAACCGTTCCCATTATTCCCGGTTAACCATTCCCGTTATTCCCGTTCCCGTTGTTCCCAGTTAACCGTTCCCATTGTTCCCGTTCCCGTTATTCCCGGTTAACCGTTCCCGCTGTCATTCCCAGCGTTCCGTACGCGCCCCGCTCGGGCCGCCTGGCCAACATCAACATCACGGTGAAACGGGAGCCTGGGGAGCGCGGGGGCGGCGCCGGCCGGGACGGCGGCAGGAGGAGCTGGTTCAAAATCACGGTAACGGGGAAATAACGGGGATAACGGGGATAACGGGGAAATGGGAATAACAGGGATAACGGGGGAATGGGGAACGGGAATGGGACGGGGGCAGGAGGAGCTGGTTCAAAATCACGGTAACGGGGAA